>NC_048604.1:68049925-68274925 GCF_003668045.3 Cricetulus griseus | reverse complement strand
CAACACCAGTCTTCCAGTCTCCCTGGGCACCAGACAAACACTCATACACATAAATAAACAAGTAAATCTAAAAAAATAATAATAATAAGAGCCATAGTCTTGTATTTGCTACAAGGGATGGTGGCCAGTTCTCTGTCTTTCATCCTTCCTTTTTCTTTTTTTCCTTAGAAAATGCCAAGAGAAAAGTGAAAATGTAGCAGATGACCACCCCCACACCCAACATGAACAAATACTAACATGTGTTGTTTGCCTGTGATGTTTCGGTACTGTGGATTTAAACCCAGGGCCTTCTGGATGCCAGGAAAGCTCTACCAACTGAGCCATACCCCCAGCCTGCCTATGATGTTTTCTAGCAAAACAAAACACTCTGGGTACTGACATCCTGCACTCTCCTCCCATCCCAGGAATGTCCTAGATACTGCCAGGCCCTGTGATCACCTCCTAGCCAGCTCTCTCCTGCCTGGCTTTCCCCCACACCACCAGGTCAATGTTATTTCAGATTTTTCCCAGCACAGCATGTCCAGATCTAGTTCCCCAGATGGTGTTAAGACCTCTGTAGGATCCGTCCAGGCAAACTGCCAGCATCACCTCCCCTGCCCCAGTACACAGTCAGGAAGTCCCCAGTCCCTCCAGTGGGCCTTTGACTATAGGTCACATCCTGTTATCAGCACACCTTTGGTCACACCTAGTCTCATTCTTTCCTTCCTATCCAAGAAGGCCTCACTGGATTCTCAAACTTTGCCTCAGTGATACTTTATCTAGAAGCCTCTACAGGATGCCTCCAGACAAGCTTCACCCTCGGCTCACGCTATGCTTTCTTCCCTCTTTACTGGTCCTCCAACTTCTACAAACCAGATGCAGAGCCTCTTGACTCTCATTTAGAAAGCAGTGTTAGCCAGAATAGGTCCCATTTTCTCTTGTTGATGACCATGCCTCCAACAGAGGAAACAAATGCTTATCCCATGCCTACTCAAGTTAGCTGTTGAGCAGCAGCTCAGCCAGGTGAGGGCGCTGCAGCGTGTCACTTGGGATGGGAAGGGAGGAGAGAGAGCATGCAGGTCTAGCAGCCTCTGAGGAGGTTGGCTCCATAGAGCCTCTGAGGTACATGGGGCCGGGTAGGCTTGATATTCCCTCACAGTTTCCGTCTCCTGCACCCAGCACCAAATAGAGGTGAGACTGAGCCTGCTGCATGGCAGGCAAAGCACTGGAAGACTTGAGAAACTGAGGAAGGAAAGCCATGTCTCAGCTAGGTCACAGAGGTGCTGGAAATAGCCTGTAATCTTCTCTAAACCAACTGGCTCGGAAGTATCTGAGAGGTCTGAGGATTTCTGGTTAAGGGAAGGGTCTTGATCTCCAGAAATGGTCTCGGAAGGGGAACATGGGCGGGTCTTAGCTACATGTCATCTCTCTGATTCTTCTCTTTCTGGGCCACTGTCCCACGGTCCCTCACTCATTCCTCGAGAAATCAGGATGCTCTGACCTGACCTAACCAGCTGGGGCTCCTGCCCAAAGGCTTTCAGACCTGTTATTTCCTGTCTGTGCAGAGGGGAGGCCCCCCTCCAGGTTGCAAATGGAAAAGACAGGCAGGGCTTCTTCCAAGCTACCATTCCATCCTGTTCTAGCACTAGCAAGGACAGATTCCCTCCCTCAGCCCCTCCCCAGACATTTCCTAACAGGCAGCAGCTCTGAAAGGGAAGCATTTCTCTCTTATTAGCACCTGTTGAAGGGGTCTGCCTCTGAAGAGGCGGCTTGATTTTCATGTACAAAATCCAAAGCTACAGGGATATGATAGTAAAACTATTTGTGAATGCTTCCTGCCATGATTGGCTCACTTGGTACCTTGTCTCTTGGGGGAAGGGAAGGGAAGGGAAGGGAAGGGAAGGTTCCCCTCCACTTTAGGATTGGAGGGGAAACACCGTCTAGACAATCGGCCTTCTCTGGGTTTCTGGCCTCCTCAGACCGAGACCCCATCCTCTCGCTGGATCCTGGTCTCCTCTTTGGACCCTTTTTACCGGTCCCCTCCAAATTTCTCCTGTTTCTAGGAGAGGAACATCGCTGGATCTTTCTTATCTTAGGCACAATTTCCTCAAATCTGGACCCATCATCACAAATGAAAACGCCTCAAGAGGAAAAGATAGTGCTTTTCATATGAGTGCCTTTTTTATCTATCTTTCTTTATATTAAAGTGTACCCAGCATGTGAACTCTGAGATTTTGCAGAGATATTGCTGAAAACAATGACAAAGTTCAGAACCACAGCCAGAGCTGGCTGTGGTGGTGAATGCAGTTGGTCCCAGCACTTACAATTCAGAAGCAGGAGCATCTCTGTGAATTTGAGGCCAGCCTGGTCCTACCAATCCAGTTCCAGCAGACCAAGGCTACATACATAGTGAAACAAATAAATAAGTGAACCATAATCATAGCCAAGTGGAGTTGAAACAGTGCCTGGGAGATCCCCTTCCCTTTGTCTTCTCTACTCATTCCTATGTTCACCCCAATTCCTATACTCTTACTCAACTTTCAAAGCCCATTCCAAAGCTGTTTCTTTTATAATGTGCATATTATCACACATGCAACACACCCCACAAGGCCTGGAAACTCTTTGTAATAAATGCCTCTGCTTATCCGCGTAGTTGTGTTCACCACCACCGAGAGCCACACAATATTTATGAAAGGACTTACTAGTCCTTCCTATCAGCTACAGCAACACAAAGTAGGTCTGTTTCTCCTTCCCAGAACAAGAGCTTGAGACAGACAGTCACAAGGAGCTCCTGAGGCCTCTGAGAGGGTGGAAGGATGCACCATGGAGGCTTCTTGTGAGCAGAAACTCCACCTAAGGACTTGACCATCAGGACACTTTGGTGTGGCCTCATTGAGCCTCTGCTCACTCTAGTTCAGACTTTGCAGTAAATGCTGGAGTTAGGGGCTGGGTAACTCTATAGCTTTTCCCCAAGGAGGCTCTGGGATGATAGGACCACTCTTTGGCAACTATTCCTCTATGCATTGTATGTGAAGCAGAGTTCCCTCCTCACCCATGTCTATGGCAGCCTTCAGTGCCATTTTTGATAGTTTGTTCTACAGCAATTGTTTTTAGATCAGTGGAATAAGATTTAGGAAGCACCTCCCATGCCCAACTTCCCAATGTAACAAGCATTTTCACTTTGTCTCTCCCCTGGGCTCCTTTTCTCGGTGGGGGGCACTGGGAGTGGAAGCAAAGACCTCCTGCGTGTTAGGCAAGTGCTCTACCACTGAGCTGTAGCCCTGGCCCCCAGCCACTTTAGCGGGAGTGTGAGCTGATCACCCGCAGTTCCTAACAGCTTCCCTTTCAAAGAGCAAGGGTACTCTTCTGATCTCTCGGGGCTATTTTTTTTTTTTTTGCACTTAGAAAAATAAAGCCTGTTTCTTTTTACTCTTTGTCGTAGAGATCATTACTTCGAGCTCTTTGTGTAGGAAAGGGAGTAATCCTTTCTGTCCTGCTGCAGACATTATTTCTCAGTTTGCTACTTTGATTTCCAGGGCAGTGTACGTTAGGGTGTGCTAACTTTCTTTTAAAATGATGCCAAATATGGTAACATTTTCCTTTGTGATTTTTATGCTTAGAAGTCTAAGCCTTCTCCCAGATTGGATGAGTACTCACTGGTCCGTAATCCCCCAGATTGGTGAGGGTGACCTTCACTGACCCATTCTTCCCTGCTCCCCTTCTTTTCTAACCTCCAGGCATCCCTCCCCACCCCCAGCTTAACACAACCTTTCTTTGGAGGCACAAAGCAATCAATTAGGCTGGAGTCTTAAATATGCTAATGAGGTCAACCTTCTCCACCACCCATCTATCCCCACTTTTTCAGCCCCTTTGAAAGAGGACAGCTGGAGAGGTAAGCCCTTCTTCCAGTGGCCTGTCTTGTTAGCAGGAAGAAAAGAGGAAAAATGCTTAGAAACTTCAACTATTGTAGGCTACCTAACTGCCACACTATTGGTCTTCTTTTTATCTCTCCTATTCAAGTTTAGTGAGATCCAAACCCAGAGCTCCCAGTTAATGGAAAGTCCTCAGACTATAACCACTCAGACTGGAGCAAAGTCATGAGTCCAGTAGCCCTAGTTCCCCCAGCAACTGCCAGGCCAGGCCATTGCATCTTCTCCATCGAGCCAGCACGGTTGCCATGGGAACATGAGTGCTAAATTGCTTTGCGAGTGTAGAAGCTGAAGACCTCAGCTTTGACGCACATAGCTCAAAAATCGATTGACCTCCAATTAGGTTTTTGTTGTTTTCTTGAGGCATCTTTCTGTTTTCATCTTGCCTATGCCTCTTGAGGTCTGTGTCAGACACTCGCATATTTGGCTCCATTTTGATAAAAAATATTATTTATACCTTGACTTATTTCAAAAAGCATTTAAGGTGGCTTACAAAGATGCACCCAATACCTGGAGAGTCAAAATTTGATACAAGAGAAGGATGAAGCAAACAGTAAGATGACCTGGAAAGAAGTAGTAGGAGGCTGTATGTCAGGACGTCCCTGTGTGATAAATGAGAGTCCCAAATGTGACTGTTATGCTTTCATGGAAGATAACAAAAATGGGCAGCAGAATCGTTACAAGATTCACAGATAAAAACAAATCAACTGATGAATAGAAGCCTAAGTGTTCCTAACCTTGAAACTAAAAGTTTACTTTTCTCCTGTAGACTCTAAAAAGTGATGTCATCTTTCTACCCCTGTACCCAGGAGATTACTTAAACCAATTCAAAGTGTATACTAACTTCAGTACATGGTTTTCTTCCAAAATGTCTCCACTTTTATTATTGCTGTTGATAAATAATTATGTAAATTATTTTGGTATTGTCAAAGGAGTAGAATACAATACAGCCTTTAAAATGAATTGACCAAAGCTGGGGAGAAATCTCAATTGCTAAAACATTTGACATGCAGGACCTGAGTTGGATACTTGGCACCTCTTAGAGATCTCTGTAGTGGTGCATGTGTGTAATACTAGTACTAGGAAGGCCAATACAGGACCAGCCTGAGGCTCACTGGCCAGCCAGCTAGCCTAAACCATGAGATTCCTGTGTCCCAGTAAGAGAGCCTTCTCAAAAAGAACAAGATAAGGCTGGAGAGACTGCATTTCCAGATGACACATATATCATTCCCAGCACCCACATGGTAGCTGACAAATGACTATAACTCTAGTCCCAGGGGACTCAACACTTTCTTCTGGCTTCCAAGGGCACCAGGCACACATGTGGTACCAAAACATACAGGCAAGCAAAACACTCATATGCATTAAACAGACAAATAAAAGTAGAGAACACTTGAGGTTGACCTCAGGCCTTCACATGCATATGGATATACATGCACCCACGCAAATAATGTGACTGCATTGGCGGATCTCTGTGAGTTCGAGGTCAGCCTGGTCTACAGAGTGAGTTCCAGGACAGGTTCCAAAGCTACACAGAAAAAACCCATCTTAAAAAAATAACAACAACAAAAATTGTAGCACCGAGGATATCTCTCATACTAGATAAACATTCCATCACTAAACTACATCCCTGGCTTCAAAAATCTTTTTAAAAATGAGTAACACAATGCACATCAGCATGGTAAAATAGGAGGATTAGAGAAATATAGAAAAGAAAATCTCTTTCTTTTTTGGACAAGGTCTTGTTATTCTATACCTCTGGCTGAACTGGAACTTGCTGTACAGACCAGGCTAGCCCCAAACTCACAGGGATCCTCTTGCCATTGCCTATCAAATGATGGAGATTATAGAAGTGTACCACCATGTTCAAGGGTTTTATGGAATGTTTTGTACATTTAAGGCACTCAGCCTAGGACCTCATACATGCTAAACAGGTGCCCAACCACTGGGCTATACCTCTAGCCTGTAGGTAGCCTATTTCTCATGTAAGTCAGTGCAAACCTTTCTGCAGGACAATTTTGCAGTGTGTTTCAAAATACTTTAAAATATGTATATTCTTTGATCTGGCAATTCTTCTTTCAGAAATGCATACTAAGGAAATAACCAAAATGAATGCCCATATACAGATACATATACAGGTTTGTACATCAAAATATTGGTTATAGGGGCTGGAGAGATAGCTCAGCAAATAAGAACAGTGGCTACTCTTCCAGAGGATACTACTTCGATTCCCAGCACCACAAATGCCTGCAGGTATCTTCACTCACATACACATAGCTACACACAGACACATAGGCATACAATTTAAAGTAACACAATTCATTAAAATTACATTAATTAATTAATTAATTAGGAGCGAGTATGTGTGTATCAGTGTGTATGTCATGGTGTACATGTGGAAGTGAGAGAAGAATTTGTGGGAGTTTGTTCTATTTTCCTAGCAACCTGAGTTTGATTCCATGGACCTCTGAGCACCACACATATGCCATGGCACTCCTCCCTCCCCAAATAAATTTAAAATGTAATTTTAAAAAATCACTGGTTATGACGCAATGGGAGACTGCTGCATGCCCTCCAAATGGGTGAGTAAATTGTGATACATCCATATAGAAGGGCTGTATAGCTGTTGAAAGGGGATGAGGGATGTAGGTGTCACTCAGTGGTACAATGTTTGCCTAGTATGTGCAAGGTCACGGGTTTGGTTCCCAGCACCATAAAAAAAGAAAGAAGGTAACTGCTTAAAACAAGAATGAAAAGTTCTATTTGCCATCAAGCTTCCCAGACTGCACCATTATCTCAGTAGCAAGCCATCTCCGTGTTCTGTATCTTTCCTTCACTGCAGTTATTATTTAGCTAATATGTATTGTGTGCTTATCTAGTTTACATGAGCAAGTCAGGAAGGTCCACAAGGATGGATGCTGATGCCTGTCCTTGTACTCTCCACCATTGTACACTACCCGGGGAAGAAAATTAAGAAAACTGCCAGTCTAATTGAAGAGTAGCTTTGACAAAGCAATGGAAAATGTTCATTTTATTAAATCGTGACCCTTGAGCTCAGGCCATTTTAATATCCTGTGTGAAGAAATGAAGAGCACAGAAAGCCCTGCCACTGAGGACACTGATCACTCCTCAGCGAGCACCAGGGGCAACTGAGCGTGAGCTCAACAGGCCTCTCTTCTGTGGAACATCAATTTTAGTTGAAATAACAACTACGGTAGTCAGACTTGGGTATTTAACAGACATTCTTCTCCAAAATGAACGAAGTGAGCCTATAGTTTCAAAGAAACAGCTGAGGGTATTTGCTCCCAAAGATAAGATGAACACTTTGAACTGAAGATTCTGAGTGTTTAAAAGCCTGTTTCTGCCACCAGGGCCTTAGCAGTGTCCTGGTATTTAAGAAAACTCTTCCCGCCGGGAGTTGGTGGCACACGCCTTTAATCCCAGCACTCGGGAGGCTGAGGCAGGCAGATCTCTGTGAGTTCAAGGCCAGCCTGGCCTCCAGAGCAAGTGCCAGGATAGGCTCCAAAGCTACACAGAGAAACCCTGTCTCAAAAAACCAAAAGAAAAAAAGAAAGAAAGAAAGAAAGAAAGAGAAAAAGAAAGAAAAAGAAAAAAGAAAAAGAAAGAAAGCTCTTCCTGCCCCTGGATTCTCTATTACCTGCTGGGATTCCCAAGTTCCATCTTGGATGCCAGAGTCGCTTCTCTTCCTGGCTTACCAGAGTCCCATGCATGCACCTCCGTGCACAGTCTTTGCCTTCAGCAAGAAAGATTAAGCCCCCCACCCTTTGTGATGGCTCTTTCTTGATACTTCTCACTTCTGATTGATAGAAACTCAACTTTGGGAGCTGGCAAGTGATGGTCAATGAATATGTATGGCAAGGGAATGAAACTAAATTGTATATCAGATGAGGTCCTGTAGCTGCAAAATTGAAGTGGCTAGTTAAAGGGAATAATCTGGGAAGAAAGTAACATTTACTGAGTCTTATCTTTGCAATATGTGCTTTGTATTCGTTCTCCCTCCATTTGACTGTAAACCAGCACTCTCTTTTTTCCGGGGCCCAACCACCTTGCTTGCTAGTCTTTGCTGAGTGGCAGCTTGGCAGTCAGCTGCGGAACACTTACTGGGTTATAGTATCCTTGCAACTATCCTTCACACAGAAAGAAGAATTGTGTTTGATCTTAGAATGTCCTGGAAAGTTACTCTGAGACCAAATATGGCCATCAAAGACACATAGTAGAGATCCTACCTGGTCTGTGGTTAGTGCCTCTGGAAGTGATTCTGGGATTAAGGGCACACACACCACAAGCCTATAGTTCACTCAGTGGTACACTCCCCAGCACTTGTTTTGGTTCAAGCAGCCTTCTTCTACTTTGGGAAAACACCAAATGTGCGGCCTTGACGCTCGGTGCAGCCTGGAGAGGAGGACCCGGGGGCCCAGGATTAGGATGGCAGCGGTCTCAGGGGCCGAAGACAAGGAGTGGATCCCCGTCATCAAGCTGGGCCGTCTGGTCCAAGGAGATCTACCTGTTCTCCCTGCCCATTAAGGAATCCGAGATTATTGATTTCTTCCTGGGCGCATCTAAAGATCATGCCAGTGCAGAAGCAGACTCGGGCTGGCCAGCGGACCAGGTTCAAGGCTTTTGTCGCTATTGGGGACTACAGCGGTCATGTTGGTCTTGGTGTTAAGTGCTCCAAGGAGGTAGCCGTCTCCTGGCCAAGCTTTCCATTGTCCCTGTGTGAAGAGGCTACTGGGGGAAAGATTGGCAAGCCCCACACTGTTCCATGTAAAGTGACAGTTCTCATCCCTGCCCCCAGAGGCACTGTGTCTCTGCTCCTGTGCCTAAGAAGCTACTGATGATGGCTGGTATTGATGACTGCTACACACCACCTTTGATGCAGTACCCGACCTCTGACTGTGTTCACCAAGTCTCCCCTGTTGAAGGAAAATAAAGTGAATTAAGTCTCAAATTCATACTCCATAGAGAGCACACTCAGGGCAGCACACAGAAGGCCCAGCCTGCTCTGTTGTCTCAAAGAAAGAAAAGCCAAATGAGATGTAGCCTACTTGTAGAGCACTTGCCTGACATTGTGCAAAAGCAGAAGGAAGGAAGGAAGGAAGGAAGGAAGGAAGGAAGGAAGGAAGAGAACCTGGTTCAGCTGATTCTAACCTGAAGGGCTATGTTTATGGCAGTTGAACATCTCAAGAAATATTTCTCATTGGCCCAAGTCTCTGAAGCCTGGTGACCTGGAAGGAAAGTCAGGGCTCTCCTCATCAACAGATACAACCCAGGCCCCTGCCTCCTGGCCTCCAGAGAGATGCCCCCACAGGCTTGGGCCTTTCTGCCAAGGCAGGCCTGGAGCTGATTCAGGGGCCCAGCTGCCTGTTGCCATGGCAACATTCCAGCACACTTTGCATAGTGACGGGGATGCTAGGTTTTGCTAACAAAGTGCTCTCTAAAGGACTTCATGTCTTTGGCAGGGACAATTCCGCCTTCTTTTTCTCGCAAATAACTGTGGGGGCTGTGAAGAGGGATTTGGCAAGTCACTTCCTCTGTCTTGGCCTGCGCCCCTGGGCTTTCCTTGAAGGCACAAGTTGGCAGCTTTTTCTTTCTCTGGTTCCAAATATACCATCACTACCCTCCTCCTGTCCACTCCCCCGTCCAGAGGAAAGAATGGTTTTTCCCTTACTTACAGCCCAACATGTTTACGAAAACAGGAGGAATGCACTGTTCTAATCGCCTGTATCCCTTTGGCTGATTGCTGGGTCAAACAGTCCTCAATCCCCTTTCCTTTGTTCAGAATGCCCAGGGATTTTCAGGATTGAAGCAGGAAGACCATGTCGTATCCTGGGGAATGAGTCCCTGGGGCAGGAAATAGGCTCTGAATTCTGAGTGGACTTGGAAGGAAGCCAGGCAGCTGGGCAAATCCTAATTTTATTTTGTCCAAGGGATGTGATCTTGAACACACATTACTGCATCTTTCTGGACCTCAGTTTCCTTGTTCATGCAATGGGAATGATAATACAGGCTTTATAAGGGCATTATGGGAGTCATGCTCTAAAGTGTAGCTGTATCTTAAGCTTGCCTGCTTCTGTTTCCTTTGCTCTCATCTTAATCCAACATACTGGTGCTTCAGCCTCCTGACCTCCTCATTTCTACAGCAATCTCCCCCAACTCTGCTAGTCTTGGTGGCCACGCCAACATTTAAATAGCATCCTGGGTCTGGGAGTGTGACTCAGTAGTAGAGGGCTTGTCTAACATGTGTGAGACTCTGGCCATCCCTAGCACATGGTGGGTGGTGGTGGGGATGCTGTATAGATCAAGCTGGTCCTGGTGGCACAGGCCTGTAATTCCAGCTACTCGGGATGCCAAAGCAGAAGGATTGCTAGTCCAAGGCCTGCATGGGTTACTGGATGAGCTCCAGGCCAACCTGGGCAGTTTAGTGAAATCTTGTCTCAAAATAAACAGCGGTCTGGAGATACAGTCCAGTAGAAGAGTGCTTTTGTACCTATCATGCACAGAAACTTGGGTTCAATCCTCAGTGCTATGGAAGAAAGAAAAGAAAGTGAAAATGAAAAAAATCACTGGGAAGCTGAGGTTCAAGGACAACCTAGGCTACATAGATATACTGAGTCTCAGTTCCCTTCCCTGTAGCACTCCCATTGCTTTCTAGTGGCTTCTTGTTGTACTTCAGATAAAACCCACCCTTCTCCCCTCATTTCTTCCACTTCGGACATACTAGCTTTCTTTCCATTTACCAAAGACATGGAGGTCCTCACCTCAGGGACTTGGCATTTTCCATTCACTTTGCTGGTTCCTTGTGTTCAGTTCTCAACTTGAGAACCCTCCTCCCATAACACATCCATATTCCTCACATTCATCCAGTGTCACAACCCCTTGCTGGTTTTCTTCCTAACACTGCTCACAAGGTTATCTTGCTTTGTTGTTTCGAACATTTGGTACATCTGCCTCCTGTGTCTCTCTATTCCTGTGTCCACACAGCTGCCCTATGATTGCTTCAATACAATCTACTGAATGAATGAACAAGTGAATGAATGGGACAATCATAGCATTGGAAGCCAAGCCCAAAATGCAAGAGAACACAAAGGATCTCTCTCTCTCTCCCTCTCCCTCTTCCTCTCTCTCTCTCTCTCTCTCTCTCCCCTATTAAGTTTACTTGAGACTAGCTTCTACTAGGTAGCCCTGGCTGGTCTGAAACTCATAGAGATTCACCTGCCTCTGCCTCCTGAGTGCTAAAATTAAAGGCGTGCGCCACTACATCAGGCATATTAACCCTTTCTTTTGCCACCCTCATCATCTGGCAATATGGCAGAGGGCTCTTTTGCTAGAACTGTGGACTCCAAAGCCAAGAGTACATTCACCTATTAGAGTGTGGGAAGAAAATATTACAATTTCTATTAACACTCATTTTAGCACATTTTAATTTCCTTATTTGTCTATGTTTTATCATTTAAAAAACTAATTAGCACAATATTACATGTATATAGTTTATATATAAATATACATATCTTGGAGCACGGGCTTAAAAATACTTGGAGACCATGGCTGGTAGGAAACAAATAAGCAGACTGTTGGCAGTGTGATACAGATATAATGGGTTGGGCCAGCACGGATTTCTAGATCAGAGTATTAGAGGCTGAATGCCTTGGGATTAAGGTAGGGATGGAGGTGGCAGTGGGTGCAGAACCCCACAATTCCTGGCACATATGTTGACCTTCACAAATGACCCTGCCTGTCCAGTTCTTCAGAGAGACTTGCAATTTTCCCTTTCTAGAAGTTTTTTTTTCTTTTTCTTTTTCTTTTTTTTCTTTTTTTTTTTTTTTTGTTTTTTCAAAGTGGGGTTTCTCTGTGAAGCCCTGGCTGTCCTGGAACTTACTCTGTAGACCAGGATGGCCTCAAACTAGTAGAGATCCACCTGTCTCTGCCTCTGGAGTGCTGGGATTAAGGGCACACAACACCACAGCCTGGTTCTAGATTTTCTTTTGCAAATCTCTAGGGAATCTTTGGCTCTAGAGCTTGATCTTTTTTCATCCCCAGAGGCAAGTATGTATGGGTAAAGACTGGGGCCCAGGGCCTTCCTTAACACAGGCTGGTATTTCTCCCACTGGTGTATTATCTGTAAGCAGAATGGTGCCTTGAGTGGGGTGGGTGCCATACTTGTTGATCACCATCAGTACCCAAGACACCTCCCTTTGAGTGTCCTCGCTGAGAGAACACTCAGGGAGCAAGAAGGCCCACTGTTTCACTGCCAAGATAGAAACTAAATAGGGCTCAGAGAATCCAGGGCTGGCCCAAAGTCGAGGAGTATCCAGCCATCACTCTGTTTGTGTCTGTTTCTCTGCTTAGCCAATTGTGACGAATGCTCATTTATGACCCTGGCCTTCCTTGGTTCTTCCTCCTTGGCCTGCTACTTATGGCACCAGTTCTCCAAAAGTCTCTGGCTTTCTTACTGGAACAGGAGCCAAAACTCGAACTATTCCAAATCACAGTTTCGCAGCCTTCACCAAACCCACATTCTATATGCCTGCCCACACTTTCTATGGCTTTAATGCTGTCACTGCCCTTCTAGTTGCTTTGGCCTCAATTTCAAACTATTCAACTTCTACTGAGTAAATGCTGATAGATGTCAGACACTTACTAAATTTTTTAAGTTATATTTATTTATTTACTACATATACTGTGTTCTACTTGAGTGTATGCCTGCATACCAGAAGAGGGCGCCAGTTCCCATTATAGATGGCTGTGAGCCACCATGTGGTTGCTGGGAATTGAACTCAGAACCTCTGGAAGAACAATCAGTGCTGTTAACCTCTGAGCCAGCTCTCCAGCCCGATGTCAGTCACTTGTAAAAAAACCGTGCTTCAATTTTTTAAAAGTGTGTGTGTGTGTGTGTGTGTGTGTGTGTGTGTGTGTGTGTGTGTGATAGAGACAGGGAGAGAGAGATGAAGAAGGCATGCATGCCATGCATGTAGAGGTTAGAGGACACTTTTGTGGAGTTAGTACACTCCTAACTCTGTGTGTCTTCTAGGGATCAAACTCAGTTCTCACAAGGTGTGGTTGTTTGAATGAGAATGTCCCCCATAGGCCCAGAATTTTGAATACTTGTTCCCGTATTCATGGCACTGTTTGAGGTTTGAGAGGTGTGGTCTTTCTGGAGGAAGTTTGTCCCTGGGACTGGGCTTTGAGGTTCCAAAGCCACAGAGCATCCCTAGTTTTCTCTTTGTGCTCTGTGCTTGGGGTTCAAGGTGCAAGCCCTCAGCTTCTGCTCCAGTCACCATCTGTGTCTGCTGCCATTCTTCCCTGTCATAATGGTGATGGATCTTTTTTTCTTGAGACAGGGTCTCATTATGGCTGGCTGGCTGGCCTGAAACTCACTCTATAGACCAGGCTGGCCTTGAACTTACAGAAGTCTTCCTGCCTCTGCCTCCTGGGTGCTGGGATTAAGGATGTGCACCACCATATTTGGCTTGGTGATAACCTTTTATCCCTCTGGTACTGTAAACCCAAATAAACCCTTCTTTCCATAAGATGCCTTGGTCATGGTGTTTTATTATAGCAATAGAAAAGCAGCTAACATACCAGGCTTGAGTAGTAAGTACCTTTACTTGGTGAGCCATCTCATTAGCCCTAGAAATTTTTTATGGGCAACTAACATGTACACCAAAGAGTGAGCAAAGTGTGACTAGTGATCACAAAGTGCACATCCTGTACTCACTCTCATCTCCATAGCTTGAGAAGTTGACTAGGACCAGGACCAGGGCTGTGGAGGTTTCCAACCTTTAGGCACTATTGCAGATCATCCCTCCAATAGCTCTGTGAGGAGTTTAGCCCAATTTACAGACACACATTATTTTTCTTTAAACCAACTAATTTAATTTTGCCTCAAATATACAACAAATTAGGCTTTTTGACACACTCAATTTTGTTATTATTAGATTCTATTGTATACTAGCATACATGTACAGCCACTAAATTTACAGAGATCATGCACGTACTTCTAACATACGCCTCTGTATTATAAGCACACACCACTAGAAAAGTGTTTGTCACATTTTGTAAGACTGGGGGAATTAGTGTGAGGGGATATCTGTTTCTACTAGCAAAGATTTAAAAAGGCTTCGAATGGATGGGGCAGCATCTATACTAAACCCAAACTTGGTAGTCCAGATGTGGCTATGCAGAGTTGCTGTCCATTCTGGTAGCAAGTCTCTGAGAAGACATCGTGAAAGTGTTTGGGTTCCGACTTGAGAAATGAAACTGGCTTTTCATGAGTACAGTTGAAAGTGGAAGGAAAAGCATTTCTCTAGGGATAGAAATGGAGAAAACATCAGGGCTGAGAGAAAATCCCCTGCTTCAGGTTTCAAGGTTGTGACTGTAGCCCATTGGGATAGAATCTCTCAAAATAGTGATACATAAGCTTGCACACAACACATGAGCCTAAGGATGGGCTACTGGTAGACTTCTGGGGTCACAGTTGAGCTATCTTGGAATTCAGTGCCTCCAATGACACTTCTATCTGAAAGTCCCCACACCAAAGTGCAGTGTGTGCAGGTCATGGCAGATGGGGCCAGCAGTGTGACCAAAAACTGGGCTTAAAGCTGGCTAACTTGGCTCCATGACACAGCCAGGCCACTTTCTAGCTTAATCTCTTACCCTAGTCTATTTCTCCACCTTCTAATTGGGCCCCATGAGCCAGGGCATTACAGGAACAAGAACATGACTAAAGTGACAGGCTGGCTCTTGTCCCAGCTTTGGGGATCCAGGTGGCAGTCTGTAGATGATAGCACTTCCTGCTCGCTTCTCCGCCCTTCCCTTTACCATTCTAGAAGACAGGAGAATCTGCTGATGAGATGGCAAACAAAGAACATTAATCTCTTTCACTTTGGAGACATGGCTTTCAAGGCCCAGATTTCTTTGTCTCCCTTCTGCTGATTTATCTGAAGCATCAAGTATGGTGGAAGCAGGAGATACTAGTCAAAGAATAGGGCTTGCCTCTCCCTCCGACCCCTCCTCTCCAGACCTGGCTGCTCCTGGTTTGACTCAGTCTGGACTTATTCTGGAAATTCTTCAAACTCCATATGAAGACACCACAGAAGTGCAGCCCCCTCTTAGTCTCTCCCTCCCCCCTCTATCCATCTCTTTCTCCCTCCCTCCCTCTCTCCCTCTCTCCCTCTCTCCTTCCTTCCGTCTCTCAACACTTTGCATAGTGATCAAGGAAGCAGACCTGCCTAGCCCTTCTCCACAGACAGCCACCTCAGACCAGGAGACCAGTCTGAAGAGCCACCAGTACCCTGTGTGACCCAGGTGTCCTTTCTGATAAGCAAGATGGGGTGAAAACATTTGAGTATGTAGGACACAGGGAGCAGTGTGTAAATCTTTCAGAGGAGCCATTAGGAAGGAAGATCAGGGAAGTTCTGCAGGGCAGGGCTCTGGCTCCATGCTTCTGCTAATGCCCAACTAGCTACTGGCAGAGTGGTCTCTTTTCACTGGCAGAAGCTCATTGAGGCATAGTCTATACCAGGTCATCCCCAAGGTGCAGCCTCAAGCCACTCTACTCCCACACAGCCCTCCAGGAAGCTATGGACTACCAGACAAGGAAGCCTCATGGACTTGTGGAGGAGTAACAGCTAGAGCTAAAAATACTCAGACCAAGAGTGTGGGTAGGGAGCAGGGCTTTGGGGAGAAAATAGTGACATTTGAGCTAAAATGTGAGGAACTACCTATAAGGCTTGGGAGTCTTACATGAGAAGCAGTACAAAAGGGATGGGGAACACAATTTAGCAAATACTTACTATGTGCCTGATATCATGGCATAGAAGTCTTACAATACAATGGTTCCCCCTTATGCATGGTGAATGTATTTCAGGATCTTGAAACTACCATTGGGACTAGACCATGAATTGACTATGCTCTTTTCCCCATAAATACACACATGGCTATGATACATTTTAATTTATAAATTGGACACAGTATGAGACTAACAACTATAACCATTAATAGAACAGTTATATACTATAATAAAGTAATGTGACTTCAGGTTCTCTGTCTCTCAACACATCCTGTTGTACCATGCTTACCTTTGTTGCCATGCGGTGAGATAATATAAAGCCCCTGTGATGAGATGAAGTGAGGTAAATCATGTAAACACTATGATGGCATCAAACTACTTATGACCTGAAAATTTGTCAAGAGGGCTGGGTGTGTTGGCTTACTCCTGTAATCCCAGCACTTGGAGGCTGAGGCAGTATGGTTGTGAATAGTGAGACAACACTCCCCGCCCCTCTTAAACACACATACACACACACACACACACACACACACACACACACACACACACACACACCTTTCAGAATGATAATTAAACTATGGCAGATTTTTGTGATCAGAAGTTGTTCTCTTCGTATTTCATGTTCCAATGATTCTGTTACACTTTTTCCAAAAGTAGGATCTATTGGGTTTGTTTTTCCAGAAGGGTCCATTGAAGGCTTCCTTTGAGGCTGGGGGGTCTAGCACAATGGTAGATAATGTACTTGCATAGCATTCACTAGGTCCTAAGCTAAATCCTCAGCACCCCAAACACACTTGTTTTGGTTGCTATCTCCTCTCCTTAATCAACTTCATCAACTCCTCCCGAAATGTGATGGCAGCTTCTTCACTGGCAGACAGACTATCCTGACACTTTTCTATTTTTCAGCCCAGACCTATTCTTGAATCCGTGTAACCAGCCCTTACTTGGGAAACATGGCTTGATGTCACTCCCTTCCTAGCTCCCTTGCTGGGGTTTTCTTATAGGCTCCATGGTTCTGATGCCACAAATTGCCAGCAACAGTTGGAACACGTTTTCTGTTCATGTCTTCCACCCACGAATTTAATTCGTTTTGCGTGCATTTCTTCTTTCTTCACAGTTTAGCAGATAGATTTGTTCTTACCATAGTCTTAGCAACTTTGGCACACAGCTCCTCTCTCCCTCATTAGCTTGAGAACTTTCACTTCACGGAAGCTCTTGGTGGATTTTCTTTGGCACAGCCAAATTGTTAGGTAGCTAGTTAGATATTAGCAGGCTTAGAGGGATTAGGGCTGGACGGCTCTCTAATACCAACAGCTTGTAAAACCAAGTATTCCAACTGCAGCCTGATCATGTGAATAGGGCCTGATTCTTGTCTCTGGCCTGGAAGGAGGGGGGACATCCTGAACTGCCCAGAAGATCATTAATTGAAATTATCTCAACCTGCTTCCAGGATCCCTAAACCTTATAAAATTATTTTGTGTAGGAGGCATTCTGATAAAGAGCAGAGGTGTACCATTGCCCCCTCTTGGAAGAGTCCAAACGAGCCTGTCAATCACTTAGACAGGATAGCACCCCTTAGGAAAGCTATTCCAGAGACAGCTTTAGAAATAATATAGAGTCTGCCTAAAATGTAATTCAGCAGAACAGTCTCTCTTACTGTTGTCACTCTTCCTACTTTAGAGTGTTTCCTACAAAAATCCCCTTGGTCACTGTCCTTTCTCTACTCTGTAATAGACACTATCTGTCTTCTATATTACATTGTGTGCATCTCATCCAAATTCTTTTGATGGAGATCACAAGGACAGAGGAAGGAGCCAAGGAGTGGAGAGGGGGCAGATCTAAGTGACCATCACTCTTCTTGGGATTTGGGGCCATTGTTAAGTAAAATAAGGCTTGCTTGGACTGAAATGGCTACGAAGTGATTTAGGAGCAGACAGAAGACAGTGTAGGGACAAAAGACTGATTTAAGTCACCAGTGGCTCAGAGTGCTAAGAGGTGAGATTTCATTAAGCTCCTCAGAACAAGGCACAATTTAAAACTAATTGTTTATTTCTGGAATTTTCCATTTCAATGTTTTTGGACTTTGATTAACCACGAACAATGGAAACTTCAGAAGCAAGGCTAGAGAAGAGGAGACTACTGTAGTTTACAAGTTAGGTATTTTTATTTCCTTCCCAATACACAGATGAGAAGACTCAAGGCTGGGATTGAGTGAAGAGGGCCAGGGATGCAGTAGAAAGCAGGGGAGTGTGTGGACACAGGGAGGAGGCACTCTGCAAGAAATGAATATTCTTAATACTCACGGTGAGGAATGCAAAGAGAAAGGAGAGGGCTACACCTGCAAATCTTTTTGTTGTTTTCTTTTTGTGGGAAGTTTATTGGAGGAAGGGAAGAGAGTAGGGGAAGGAGAAGGGAGAAAGAGAGAGATTGAGAGAGATTGAGAGAGAGACAGAGAAAAATAGAGACAGGGAGCTGTCTGCCTTTTCAGAGGAACAGCAGAAGAAAAAAGCTGCTGTTTGTTTTCTAAACTGGTAACAAATAGGGTAAACGTAAAAACCCAAAGGAAGAATAAACTATTAGGTGTTGCTAGAGATTTTAGAGTCAAAGCTAGGCTCAGCTACTGGTTTTCAATACGCCAATTAAATAGACATGTAATAGGACCCAGTATGGCAATACCCAACTTTAATTCCAGCACCCAGGAAGCAGAAGCAGGAGGATCTCTGTGAATCCTAGGCCAGCTTGGTCCATAAAGTGAATCCCAGGTTAGTCAGGGCTACATGGTGAGACTCAGTCTCAGAGAGGAGGAATGGGGAAAAGAGAGAAGAGAGTGAAAGGAGAGAAGAGAGAGAGAGTAAAGAGAGAGAGAGAGAGAGAGAGAGAGAGAGAGAGAGAGAGAGACAGAGAGACAGAGAGACAGAGAGACAGAGAGACAGAGAGACAGAGAGAGAGAATTAATGTTGAAAACAGGGAAAGGATTTCAGTATGGCCTCATTGGGAAGAGGAATGGATGAATAAAGGGGTCATCTGTCCTCAAGTCCATCTTCAGGGTCCCAATTTCAGGGTTTTGGGCTTAAATAGAGAGCAAGAGATATGCATAACTGTCCTAAGTAGGTTTCTGTTGCTGTGATAAAACACTAAACAAACCCAACCTGGAGGAGGAAAGGCTTTATTTGGCTTACACATCCAAGGTCACAGTCCATCACTAGGATGTCAGGGCAGGAGCTGAAATAGGAACAGAGGCAGGGACAATGGAAGGGTGCTGCTTACTGCCTTGTTGCCCATTGCTTGCTCAGGCTGCTTTTTTTTTTTAAAGATAGAGTTTTTCTGTGTAACAGCTCTGGCTCTCCTGGAACTTGCTCTTTAGACCAGGTTGACCTCCAACTGAGATCTGCCTGCCTTTTCTGGAATTAAAGTCATACACCATCACCACCCAGCTCAGCCTGCTTTCTTATACAACTCAGGACCACCCACCCAGGAATGACACTGTCCCCGGTTGACAGGACTCTCCCATGTCAATCATTAATCAAGAAAATGGCCCCGCAGACTTACCTACAGGCAAATTTGATGAAGGCACTTCCTCAACTGAGGTTTCTCTTTCCAGGGGTCAAACTAACCAATGCAATAACTTAACAGTCCTGCTCTTGGTGAACTCCCACCCATTGCTGACCCATAAATGGTCCAGTCTCTGTCCCCAAGGTAGTCTGATTAGTTGTGAGAATTGTGTGAAATTTTGTGCCTGGGAGGCAAGCTTCTCCTTTTAGCTGACACCAGGACTTCATCCTTCTCCTCTATAGCATGGAATTCTTGATGAACTTACAATTTGGGTTATTGTTTTAATAATCTCATAGCCAAGGGGATGGGCACATGTGTCCCTTTTGAATGTCCTCTTTCCAGAAGGATGGTTATATAGAGATCTTGGGAAAGCTGTCTCCCTTCTCTTAGTCTCTATTCGGATATCTGCAGAGTGAGTTCAAGTCCAACAGGGCTGTTGTGAGGAAGATCTGTAATGATGAATTTGAGCTGTGCTTGGAAGAGCTGAGAATATAGCTATGTGGTAGGACACTTACCTTGCTTGCCAGGCCCTGGTTCCATCCCCAGCACTGAAAAAATGCTTTGAGGGGCTTCTATAGTCCCAAGTCACACTCAAATTAAAAATTTTACTACATTTGTTCATTTTATTTCATGTGGGTTTTGCCTGAATGTACGTATTGCACTGTATGTGTGTTTAACACTCAAGGAGGTTGGAAGAGGCCATCAAATCCCCTGGAATTGGAGTTACAGATGGTTGTGAGCCACCATGTGGATGCAGGGTATTGAATCTGGGTGCTATGCAATAGCAGCCAGTGCTCTTAACCACCGAGCCATCTTTCCAGCCCCACATTCAACTTCTTGACCAGGGCAATGAGTGCACAAGTGTATCCAGTATGTGACCATCCATCCTTTCCTTCATTCCTCATCCCCTCTTGCCCATCTTCTCTCTGAACTCTTACAAAGCCCACCTTTTCTTGTTCATGCACCCTCACTTCATTGAGGATATAATCTGAAGTCCCGTGTGTACAACTCAATTGAATTTTATTCTGTTTCAACTTTTAGAATGTTCCATGTACTGCAATCAACTCACAATACCACCTTTACCTTTCTTCTCCTCCTCCTCCTCCTTCTCCTTCTTCTTCTCCTCCTCCTCTTTCTTCTTCCTTCTTTTTCTTCCTTCTCCTCCTTCTCCTCCTCCTCTTCCTCTTTCTCCTCCTCCTCCTCTTCTTCTTTGGTTTTTTGAGACAGGGTTTCTCTGTGTAGCTTTGGAGGTCCTGGAACTCACTCTGGAGACCAGGCTAGCCTCGAACTCACAGAGATCCTCCTGCTCTGCCTCCTGAGTCCTGGGATTAAAGGTGTGCGCCGCTGCCACCACCCAGCTCACTGTTACCTTTATAGGTTTCTCTGAGCTTTATTTTAGTTCATTTTTACAATTTTGAACCTCCCAAGACTCATACTTAGGACCTAGCATAAACACATAAAAGAGCAAGAACCAAATGTTCCCCAAACTTCAGTTATTCACTTATCACCTTCAAGATTTTTATCAGGTTCATTAATCTCCATGATTTGCAAAAATCACATTCATAAATCTATTTTTCCAAGATGCTTCACTCTGGGTACTTCCCATTTGCTCTGGGGCTATTTCCCAAACCCTTATTTTGGTCTCATGTTGGTTCCATTGGAGACTTCTTGTTACATTCCACAATGAGCTGCAAAGCCCAAGTAGGGGTTTCACCATGTTGCAGGGTTTTTTTGTTTGTTTGTTTGTTTGTTTGTTTGTTTTGGTGGGGCTTGCAACTTCTCCCTCAGTAGGTCAATAGTCTGAGGGATGTTTGTGGATTTGTTGAGGATTGAAGAGACCCTTGACAGCTGGGTCCCTGGAGCTTTCAGTCCCTGAAGTTACCAGTATGACTTTTCCTTCTTTGTGTCTAGCCACCTTTTCATCTTGCAAGACCTAGTCCACATGTCAGCTCCTCTGGGAAGTACACCCCAGACCTTCTAGATGAAAGCATTTTTCTCTGTTTAGCCTTCAACTCTGTTAACTCTTCTCTGTATTGTCACAGCCTTTTGATGTGTCAGTCGCCCCTCCTAGGTGACTTATGCTACTTGCTCCTACCGCTAGCACAGGGCTTGGCTTGGGCAGAGCAGATCCCTGGGAAATGTTGACAGAATGCCTAAATGACAGCTGGATGAAGGGGGTGGGGTGGGGATGGATGTGTGAATGGATCTCCTTTTAGACCTCTTGTCCCCAAATCAGAAAGCTCTGACCCACACCCACAATGCTCTGTGGCTGTGATTATGACAGACAGGCCCCCTGTCCCTGTGTCTGATGACATCAGCACTGAACAGTCTTATTACTCGCCTAAGTGACTCATGGCTGTCTGGCTCCAGCAGACTTGATTCCAGGACCGATGGCCCTAGCTTACTTGCCAGGCTGTGGGGCTGGAACAGGCTGCTGAGCCAGCACCACCTTCCCCTTGTCACTTATCCCACTGGGCTGCAGCACTCGCGACAGGCTGCTGCATATGTGTGTGAGAGCGCGCGCATGCGGCGCGCGCATGGATTTTCTGTGGGACATGAAAAGAGCCTTCTCATTGGCTACCGAGGGTCCCAGTTCCAGTCTGTGAATCTCTGGGCTGCTGGCTCTGCCCTCCCATGGGAAGGCGAAGCAGGCAAGGGCGGGGAGAGTGGAGTGAGGCTTCAGGTGTGTCTGACAAGGAAGCAGGTACGCCTGGTGGCCGCATTGGGCATTCCAGAAGCATCTGGATGTGCTAGCGCCAAGCCTGCAGCCTGGAAGCCTCGTGCTCTGCCCAAATTTCTTCAGGTTTCTCTTAGGACTGGAGCCCAGAACCCACTGGCAGCTGTCACAGAACTGGATCCGTACCCCAGTGGAACAGGGAGCTGTGTCACTTAGAATTCCTGGGTAGCACATTCCTTCACTGGTCCTTGTCACACTCATGGATGAGGCTCTGTTATTGGCCCCTCGCTCCTGCAAGCTTCTGCAGATCCAGAGAGCAAGCGGCAGCAGGAATGACAGCTCTGAGAGCAGAGGCAGCCAGGGACAGTAAGGGCAAACGAGTCGGGTCCCGGGGGTTGCGGGGGCTGGCCCCATGTGCAGATTCAGATGAGGTGGGGCTTGCTCTCAGGGTTTGCTAGGGTTCTTTTTTGGAACCTGGGCTGCTAGACCTGACAGGAGCGCTGAGCAAGGGGGAGGGGATAGAGAGGGAGGAAGGGAGCGAGGGAGGAGAAAGAGAGGAGAGAGAGAGAGAGAGAGAGAGAGAGAGAAGAGAGAGAGAGAGAGAGAGAGAGAGAGAGAGAGAGAGAGCCCTAGCAGGCTCTAGTCCAAGTGAGAGGTTCAGATCTGGACAATACTGTGCCAAGGACACAAGTGGGATCTAGAAGAGCCATGTGTGTAAGAAGCAAAGCTGAGGTGATGTAAGCACCTGGGGAGGAGCACAGGTCGAGGAGGAGGAGGAGGAGGAGGAGGAGGAGGAGGAGGAGGAGGAGGAGGAGGAGGAGGAGGCGGTGGCGCGGCGGCCGCGGTGGCTGCCAGTCCAGAACAGAATGATGGGCAACTCTCACCACAAGCAACCGAGGAGTAAGAGCCAAAGCAGCAGGATGCATTCAGCAACAGGTACTCTCTTTCCTTCCCTCCTTTTCCCCGGGCTTCACTAGCTCGGGCCTCCCTGGCTCACAGGGCCCCTGACCCTTGGCGTGACTTGCAGGGGCTGGCAGGGGGGCGGGGAGAAAGCCTGAGGGAGATACGGGTGAACTCCCAGCTCCTCTGCTCTAGTACCAGGCTGTATTGCATAAGTCTGAGCTCCCTGAGCAGGCAGGAGCTGGCTCCTTAGCCAGCAACTCCATGCAGCCTCTGGAGGGTGGCCGGAGCGCCAGCGACTGAAGTTTATTGCTAGCACAGTGCTTTCTCCCTTGAGCCATGCACGGCTTACCCTTCAGGAGTCTCCTTTGTTATTCAAACCTCTGGCTCTCCCAGCCCCCAGCCCCGCCCCACACGTGAACACCTACACCTCTCCCGGGCTCTACCTCGGCTGCTAGGCTGCTCCGAGTGAGCCAGATGAAGCTTTTTCTTGCTGTGTAATGCCCTGCCCCCCACCTCCCGGCCCCAGCCCTTACTGAGCTCCTCTCCCTGCATGGACAGAGGGGAGGGAGCATTGGACAGCCTGAAATCTGTTGTCCTTCTACTTTCAATGTGCTCTTCTTTGCCCTCTGTGTCCCTCCAGAGATGGACTCAAGGGTGCTGGCATGGTTTCCCCCAACAACTTCTTCCTAAACCTCTCAGTGTGGAGACTAGGGTCTGAAGACAACTTTGCTAGCTTGCCTTTGTAAGGCACTGAAAGAGCACTATGCTAGGAAAATCACCCTTGTTCTATTCATACCCCTACCAACTTAACTTTTACCCCTTCCCCCTTTTTGGAACCTGGGCCTCAGACATTTCAGGAAAGTACACTACCACTGAGTTGCACCCCCAACCCTCCTCTCTTGGCAGCACCTCATTTTTTTCCTCCCCCTCACACAGAGTCCCGGAGGAGCCCAGAGTTCCCTCTGTGCCCATTTGGGAAGCTTTCATCCGCTATCCAGGTCAATGGGAAGAAAAGGGAAGTTTCTGCCAAGTGTAACTCAAGTTTACTGTAGAAAGTAGTAGATGGGTCAGTGCCATTCTGAAAGCATGTCATGTTCAGACACAGAGGGTGCCTCTGTCTGTTTCTGGGGCTCTGCTGTCTGTGCATCTAACGGTAGTTGTCCAAGGCTAGTCATAGTGGCAGCTCACAGGGTATTTGTGGGGGAAGAAGCTACAAGAAGGTCAAGAGGCTGATGAGCCCCACTCCTGGAACCTGCTAGGAAGAGTATTGCTTTGGACTTCTAGGTAGGCTGAATTGGCTCCTTTGGTGGACTAAGTCAAGGACAAGATTCTGCATATTGGACTTTCTTTGTAATTTTCTGAGAACACAGCCTTTTAAGGCTACTATTAGCAGGCAAATGGCCCAGCCACCATCTCGTAGCATCTCTCTTCTCTGTCATGGAGCTGGAGGCTCAGGACCTGCTGGCATTACACAGGGATGCTTTGCACAGCTTTGTCCAGGAACTGGAGGATAGCTTTCCACTTGCTAATGTTCAAAATGTGGGCAGTTACTGGCTGTTGTTTCATTTCTTTGCAGTTGTTTTATGTTTTCAGTGCCTGTCCCAAGCCAGGGTCATCCTGGAGGCAGCATGAGGAGGTGGCCTCATGACTACTCCTCCCTCCCTAATACCCTCCACCTCCTGACACAGCACCATACTCACTATCTCTAGGCAGCCCCAGAAGCCTCCAGGAAAAACTCACTCCCACTGGGCCGACCTAAAGTGTTAGTGTTCAGTTCCTCATCCCTTGCAGTATACAGCCTCATAGGCTCCTCAAAGAGGGAGAAGGGACAAGCAATCAACCATGCTCTCAGGGAAAAGCTGAGACACTGCCTATGGGAAGCCCTGCAGTGACCAGGCAAGATTTTGTGGAGGGAGAAAGCCTTCCTTGCTTCTCCCATCATTAAATGAAAATGTCCTGTCCTCAGAGTTCTGTCTTAGGCCTGCTTCTCCTCTCACTCTGCACCTCTCCCTTAGCAGTCCAGGCTACCCTGAGGAAATCACCTCTATGGGCTTGACCTCTGCACCTCTGTCTGCTGCTAAGTTAAAATAACCCACTGCTCCAGCTCCAACCTGATGCCCCATGAGTACCCCACACTCAGCTACACACAGCTTGCTCTATCCTTTCCCTTCTTGCTTCCCTTTATCCCACTTTACTTTTAATGGCATCAGCATCCTTCTAGGAAACCCAACTAAGAACCTAGGAGTTATCCTTCATTCTACTCTGTCCTTGATCTCACACATTTTTCTTTGTGCATCCACCCAAACCTCTACCCAACAATTATTTGTTGCTAAGATTTCCTCTGACACATAGCCCCTCCTCCTCTTGTCCACTGTCAATGTCCACTCTTGCCTGTTCTAGAGCTGATTCCTGGCCTTTGCCTCTGACCTTTTTCCTAGCTAACCTAACAACCACCATAGTACTTTCTTGCTGTAAGTCCAAACCTTGCTAACTTCAGAGTGGGGGTATCAAGGTTGTCTGCCTGTTGTGGAGGTAGATCCCAAGTGGCCCTGAGGATTATCATGGATGATGGAGAGAAAACTTCTTACCTTTCGGTTCTGTATGTATTTTAATGCATATTAGAAAAGTCTATATAGTATATCAAACTCAGGTTTCTTGTAGTTTTTTATTAGGGTAAGGTTAAGTGCTTTTAAAGTGAGTCTCTTTGGATAAAATGATTTAATAGTATTCTTGCTGCATGGAAAAGGCAAAAGTTGAGAAACTGGAAAAATAATGTTTGAACTTCAGGAGGCAAATAGTTTCTGGGGTAAAGTGTATGTTCCTTAGCACATTTTAGTGATTTCCATGATTGGACCCTGCCTGTTTCACCAACCTCACCTGCTGTTACTTCTCACCTTAAACTTGATGACACAATCATATTGAATGGCTTCTTCTTTTCCAAAATCACCCATTCATCATTTCTGTGATTTGCCGAATGTGTTTCCCTCTGCTTGGAGCATATTTTTTTCCATCCACTCTCTTCTGGCAACTTCCTATTCATCCTTCAAAACCTCCATCTCTTCTCTGAAATCTTCCTCCTCTAGTCTTCTTTCATCATTCTTTTCTTTATACACATTTGACACACTTTCATAATTATACCAATGTGGAAACTGTTATTTGTGTACTTATTTATTTTTGAAATGTAGTCTTATTTTGTAGTTCATGCTGACTTCAAACTCATTTTGCAGCCAAAACTGGTCATGAACTCTTGCTCTTCCTGCTCTAGCTGCCCCAGTGCTGAGATTATAGGTACACCACTACCCTTGACTTTGTATTTACCATTCATTCATTTACTTAATGCGTACTGGGTGTTGAACACAGGGCTTTTTTGCATACTAGGTAGGCAAGCAGCTCTACCATTGAGTTGCACTCCTAGTGCTGTAGTTGGCATTGCATGCTTAAATGAAAGATGAGAGTGAGCCCATGACTAAGCTCCTGGCTTTCTTGCCTATGAAACTGCAGGATGATCTTAAGCAAGTCACTTGCCTTTGTTTCTTGCATCTTTTGGTAAACAGTCAGGGATCCTTGGAGGGGACTCTTAGAAGCCCTTGCAGGAAGTGAGAATGTAGTATATGAGCTAGGTTGGAAAGCTTTTTGAAAGTTGAAGTTGCTTTTCAAATGGGGAAAAGTGATGATCGTAGAAGGGGGAGCCCTGTGGGCTGTTGCCCCCAAGCTGGAAGCAGAAATGGGCCCTGCGTGTTTGAGACAACACCATGAGTAGCCACTAAGCTCAGCAGTTGGTACAACTGGATGGGAAAAAAAATCAGCTGCCTAGTAAGAGAGACGGCATGGGGAGAGACAGTAGCAGCATGTGGAAGCCCAGCAGGACCTTAGAACATAGTAGGCTGCTTTGAGGAGACAAAGCTTGTCTGCCAGCTTTACAATCTGGAAATGATTTCTCACCAGCTTTCAAGCCTGTCACTCCTTGTGCTAATGTGGCTCTACCACCCTGTTATTCTGTATGTGGGGCAGTAGTTAATGTGTGTTTGTGGCACTGTTACTACCTAACATATGCATAGTTTTCCATATTGAAGCCATCCATTTGAACCAGTACCTTGCAGAGAAGGGAGAGGGACCTTGTATTCATCACACATACGACAACACTTTACATTCACTACTTAACCCTGTGAACAGTACCGGGTATGAATTATTGATGCCATTTTACAGATGAGAAAATGAGAATCAGAGACCCATGGTCCGATAACAAGGTCTTGTAACATGGTCTGATACAAAGATGTAGAAGAAAAACTTGAGCTCAAGTCTGTTTGCCTTTCAAGCTGGACCTATTATGGCATGTCATGTGCTTCCCAGCATCTTTGTAGCTATGACAGGAGTTAGTAACCCTGGAGACTGGGTGCTGTGGAAAGAGGAGACCATGGCTCCGTTCTGGTAGGATGAGCAAATCTCTATAGCAACAAAGACTGCAATGCCCAGCTTGGTAGAAGTCCCACCATATGTCTGTTTGATAGCACGTTTGTATTGTTGGAATAATTGAACTCATAAGGCTCTTTGTTGGGTCCAGAAGCTAGAGCAGGGGATGCCTGAACTATCAAAAATGTGAGACTCTTGGACTTAAGCTTAAACCAGGTATTGAGAGAGGCTTCAGGTCCCAAGACACCTGGTATCATGCTGGCTTCCAGAGTTCCCTCCCCAGAGGTGTGTGCTGTGAGCAAGGTGACCCTGTTCTCTTCTCTGTACTGCAACAAAATTAGGGAGTCATTTGTTTGCATTTCAAGGCATTTTTATAGTTGACCTGACTCTTTCATCTTCACAATTTTATTGAATTTACAGCATCCTTGCTATCATTATGATGGAAGCTAAATGGCAAAGACTTAGGAGGAAGTCAAATTAATTACACTTCATCCTCTGGGGCCTTATTCCTAAAGACATATTTCCTAATCAGACTTAATGATCCCATTGGAACGTATGGAATGGGTTAATATTCTAGGCCAGTGAACAAAAGTATTTCCCAGCACTCCTTGTCTCCTATAACTGACAGATATCCTTATAGCAAAGGTGTGGGCCCTAGAGGTCAATGTCCATCATGGTCCTCATTGTATTAGTTACTTTTGCATATCTGTGACCAAAATACCCAAAAGAACAACTTAAAAGAGGAAAGACTTCTTTTAGTTCATAGCTTCAGAGGGCTCAGTGCATGGTTGTCACTACAGAATGTGATGATGGAAACATGGAGAGCAGGTTCTCCACCTGAGGGGCGGGGCAGAACCCAGAGCATGAGGGAGGGACTAGGTGGGGACCAGGTAGAACCATCTTCCCAGTCACCACACATCCTAAAATTCTTTCCGCCTCACTAAATAGCACTAGCAGCTATGAGCAGAACAAAACACATAAGCCTACTGGGGACATGTCATAGTCAAATTTCCTGGGTCAAAACTGGAAGGAAATGAAAGAAGATGTAAAACAAACAAACAAACACATAGTGACCATCATAATGTCAAATTAGAGGGAAAATTTTCAAATAAATTTAGAGTATCCAGATTCACTGAAATATGGTGGAGCTGTGTGAGAACTGATTAAGAAAACTATCAAGCAACATGGCCAATACTTATAAGAAAAAAAACATAGGGGGGAAAGGCAAGGGAGAAATGTTATAATTGTAATCTCAAGAATAAAAAAGTAAAAAAAAAATATAGAACATAAAAACATACAATACAAGCCGGGTGGTGGCGGTGCACGCCTTTAATCCCAGCACTTGGGAGGCAGAGGATCTCCATGAGTTCAAGGCCAGCCTGGTCTACAGAGTGAGTTCCAGGACAGCCAAGGCTACAAAGAGAAACCCTGTCTCGAAAAGCCAAAAGAAAAATAAACAATACAAAACCATCTGTAGTCCTACAAGAGTAGGAACAGGATGGTGGAGAAATGAAAACTTGATGGATTGTGAGGTACAGGGTAGGTGAATCTTTTGCTTGGATTTCCATTAATAATAGTGTTACATGGTTTGTGCAAAGTGTAATATAAACTATTAACACACAGAGCAATTATACTGGCAAGTCATTCTCACACTGAGAGACCAAATCATATTTTTCTGAGTTAGCATAAGCATCTAAAAGTCATCATTCAAAATTAGGTGCCTTTTTAGGGAAGGGAGGGAATAGGGACTGTGGTAGAATTAGCGAGGGTTGCCCATGTTTGAATGGAAACTCAGACCCTTATGTTGCATCTTTGGAAGAAATTGTTTATTTTATCCCTCATACTCTAAATTTCTTTATTGATAATGTGAGGATAGGAATAACACAACTGAGCTGCACAGTGGTGACACATGCCTTTAAGCCTTTAATCCCAGCATTCAAGAGGCAAAAGCAGACTAATCTTTGAATTTGAGGCCAGCCTGATCTACAGAATGAGATCTAGGACAACCAAGTTTACCCAGAGAAACCCTGTCTTGAAAAAACAATAATTAGGGCTGGAGAGATGGCTCAGCAGTTAAAGAGCACTGACTGTTCTTCCAGAGGACCAAGGTTCAAATCCCAGCACTCACATGGCAGCTCACAACTGTCTATAACTCCAAGATCTAACACCTTCACACAGACAGACATGCAGTCAAAGCACCAATACATATAAAAATAAATTATAATAAGAAAAACCAATAATTAAAAGAGGAAAAAAAGGATAATAACACAACCGCCTTACAGGGATATGGTCAGGAAGAAATGATCCAAGATGTTTTAAAGAACCTCATGGAGGATAAAATGCTGAATAATATAAAGCAGCAGTTCTCAACTTATGGGTTGTTTGACTCCAAGGGGGTTCGACCCATTTATAGGATCACCTTATTTGCATTAAAATTCATAATGGTAGCAAAATTGCAGTTATGAAGTTACAACAAAAATAATTTTATGGTTGGGGATCACCACAACATGAAGAAGTGTATTGAAGGGTCACTGTGTAAAGCCTTAATATATATATATATATATATATATATATATATATATGCAAAGGTGTTATATACTGCTATGGTTTGGCTGTGATATATATATATATATATATATATATATATATATATATATATATAAGCAAAGGTGTTATATACTGCTATGGTTTGGCTGTGGCTTCAATGTGTCACCTGAAGAGTCATGCGTTGGAAGCCTGGTCTTCCGTCCTGGGAATGTGCCCTTACAAGAGACTACAGTAGTTCTCTCGAGACCCCAGTTAGATCCCACAAGCGCTATGACCTCAGATTTCCTGTGTCAACAAGTGCTCTAACCTTCTCACACACGATGCCTTTTGCCATGCTGTGACATCACTAAAGAGGCCCTTCCCCAAGGTCAAACAGATGAGATCATCTAATCTTGGATTTTCAGCTTCCAAAATGAAAGTCTTATTTTAGCAGTATCTGTCTTTTGGTACTTCATGATAGCTACAGAAAACAGACTAATACAGGTGCTGCTTCCCACTGTGCCCCTTCTAGCAACCCCCAAAGCCATTCTGGGCCCGTGCTGCTAGTGGCTTCAGATGGTGGGTGCCTTGTCTTCTCTGCACACTGGGTACGACCGAAGTTTGATGAGACAAGTGAAGTTTTCTAGTTTTAGTCTTGGAGGAGGAATAATCAGGAATATGTTGTGTGGTTCTTTTTTCCTTTCCTGAAATGCTTAGATTCTATGGAGAGAAGTTTGACTAATTGGTAAAGGACATGATGATTACTTCCGAAGTTGATTACATCCTCAGACAGACTTGACTAGTTCTGGGTTGTGTCTTTAGGTGAGTGACCTAAGTTGTCAGAGTGTCCACAGACTCCTTCCTTGGTCAGTGCCTCCTTCATAGGATAGTAGTAAGGATGAGACAAAGTACTGCGTGAGAAGCACCTACTGAGTGGTAAGTAGGGTATGTGAGCTGCTTATTGCTTAAGACTCCCAGGATAGGGAGGGTCTCCAGGAGTTACCTGAGCTCAATAGGGGAGTCTTAGCGGGGCAGAGTGTGTGTATATGCCCATGTTCATCTTATCTGTTTTTTTGGGGGGGGGTTCAAGGCAGGATTTCTCTGTGGCTTTGGAGGCTGTTATCTGTTTATTTTACATTTTCATGCAGGTGTATGTTATATGTTGAACACACCACGACACACACCCTTCCTTGTCTAGCCCCTTCTCCCTTCCAGTTTATCCCCTCATTCCCTAGACAGTTTCACTTCTGCTTCCATTCAATATAGATGTGCATGATTTCATGTGACTGTAAAAAATGTAGGAACCACAAATGAGAGAAAAGTGAATATTTATCTTTTTGAGACTGGCTTAATGTGCTTAATGTGCTTATCTCCAGTTGCGTCCATTTTTCCAACAAATGACATAACTTTGTTCTTTATCACTGAAAAAACTCCATTGTATCTATATACCACATTTTCCTTCCCTCCTGTGTTTCGACACCTAGGTTTGTTCCATAACTCAGCTATTGTGAACAGTGCTGTAATAGACAGTGCTGTGCAAATGCTTATCTTTTAAAAAATGTGTTTGGTGCTGGGGATGGAACCTAGGGCCTGTGCATGCTGAGCAAACCAGTCATCACTGGGCCCCAGCTCCATGATTATCACATTTTTTACATGTCAACATTGAAGTGTCTTCCATGGAAAACATAAGACGTTTTGTCACTTACCATGTTGGAACCCAGGCATTTTATTTCATTTTATTGTGTTTATTGAAGATCTGGGAGATTCAGATATTTTAATAAAAACGAGATGTGTGCTTCGAAACTACTCATCTTCCATAAACCTTTCATTTTAAAGACTCCCAGAACTGAGGTGACATTGCCAAGGTCACTCAGCTACAGATTAATATGGGCAACAGTTCAGCTGCTCCTTTACTGCTGCCACCTGGGATGCCCTGGAGTTGTCCTTTTGACCTCTGGGATTTTCTCAGGACCACAGTGCAGACACTTTGGACCACATGGCCATGGCATGTAACCATAGTCCGCATGGGAGAAACTAGACAGGGGTCTGGCACTGAAAAAAAAATGATACTCGAGATGACAAAGAAATCCCTGGTAGGAGATCTTACATGCTGACAGGTCAGTTCTTTGTTACCCTTGGGCAATATCTCTGAATGATTTGGGCTGGTACAGCTTTCTAAGTGCCATCTGTATCCCTATGGAGTAAATGTGCTTTAGGTGTGACCTTCATTTCTCCCAACTGCAAATTTCTGATTTCAGAAGTTAGTCTCCTGCCCAATTCTTCACAAACACAGATGGAGGAATGTGGGGTTCTAGGCGTACCTTGCTCACTGTCACTTCCATAGAGTCCTGTTCCTGATAGTGAGGAAAGGGACACAGGGCTACTTCTGGGAGTTCCTTATGGGGTTAGGACAGGGGTGAACAGTGCTATTTCCAGCCATTAAAGCTTGTCTCAGAAAAGATATGCTGTTGCCTTGGCCACACAGGAGGTGAGCCATGTCTGCTATCTAGCATCCAGCTCCTTTGCAATGCTTTGGCTCTCCTGCGAGTGAGCAAGGAAGACACATGAACTGCCGTCATTCTTGCTGAAGACAAGTGAAGACACTTGAGCTTTGGAGACCCCATTCCTGCTTCTGAGCTCTGGCTTGGAGATTTCTGACTTCCTAGGCATTTCCCCACATGCTACTGTTGCTTCCGCCTGCTCCCCTACCAGACTCTAGGCTTTGGCTTTGTTACTAGTTCTCATCTCTTCTCTGGGAACCTCAGGGCCTGACCTGGGGAACAGGAGCTGTGCCCAAGGCAAGGAGAAAAGTCACTAAAGTTAACAGGGGCTATGCCCAGGGCAAGGAGCAAAGTCACCAAAGTTCTGGTGCCAACCAAGTGATAGTTGTAATCCACAGAACCCAGTCACACTGATGGATCTGGGCATGAAGGTGGTGCTCCATCCCTACCATTATTAGGGATTCCAAACTCGAAGCAACATGTTACAGAAACTTCCACACACCATTTTCCTACCCAGGGACATTTACCCTGACAGCATCCAAAATCTAAGCAGCGGTGGGGTGGGGGCAAAATGCTAATATTGACTGGGACTTTAACCTTTAGAGTCTTCAAGTGTTCAACAGTGTCTCTCTGGCTACATGGGATGGCAACTCCAACAGCAGCCAGCCACAGCTCAGGAGGACCTGGAGTGAGAACTAGCTATAGCTGGGGAAGAAGATGACAAACTGAGGCTTGTACAAGGCAGGTCAGAGGTCATAGCCACTGAGAGCCCTGAGCCAAGAGTAAGGCCAACATTTTAAAAGGGAAGCCTCTTGAACCTTGGGGAGAGGCTTAGAGTATAGATGAGATAAGGCCTTAGGAGGAACCCCAGGAAACATAGGCCAGCACTGGCAGAGTTTCCATTGAGCCAGGCAGTATTTTGCAGATATTAGCTCAGTTGACACAACTCCCACATAGTATATGTGTTTTTATTACCTCTCAAAGGTAATATATAGATTTGAAACTGTGCGTTATGTAACTAAATCTGTGGAGGCCTAGAGAGGTAACTTGTCTAAGAGCACGCAAGCAGTAAAGGAAGAGGCTGAGATTTGAGCCTGGGTGGCAGGACTTCCAAAGACTGTCATTTTATCTCCTATACAAATCTGCCCACATGATGGAGGTTAGATGTTCACCCTACCTTTGCCCCTCTGCAGTAGCTGCACTTTCACAATGAATTCCCAGTATCTCCCAAGAATTCCCCTAGCTGGGCATGGGGACACAGCTTGTCACCCCAATACTTAGAAGGGGGATCATGAGCTCCAAGTAAGCTTGGGCTACTATATAATAAGACACTGTCTGGAGAGGAATAGTGTGTGATGGTCCTCAACCTGGGAAATTTTCAAACTAACTACATCTGGGTTCTACCCCTCCAAAGGCTTGGTCTTATTGGTCTCATATAAAGGACAGCCTGTGAGGAGCATGGAAAAGTGTAGACCAGCAGGCTGCACAGTAACACCTCATTCCATCCCGACACACATCTGACACCATCTGCAGCTTTGCCTGTCTCTCCACCTATGGCTGTAGCTTCTTCCTTTCTAGCTTTAACAACCAGATATCCTAAGTGGTATCCCCAGTCCTCTTCCCTGTCCTTCTCTAACCTGCTACAATGTGGCCTCTATGAAGCCACCTTGGTGGAGTTCATCCCATCACTGTTTGGGCCCCAGCTTAGTCTTTCTCCAATGGTTTTTCTACCATGCTATAGACATTGGTCCTCAAGGTGGGAGCCCAACAAGCTCCTGAGCAGTTGGAAATCTTAATATAGGTGATTCCCACCCAACCACCAGAACCCTCAAACTGCATTCCCATCTCTGTGTCCCTCTCAGAAACAGATGAGAGCCCAGCTCATGCTGGGTCTCCTTCCACACTGTGGGCAAGGACCAGCCATGCATCTCTATGATTAGAAAATGGTTACTGGGACACAGGCTCTGCCCCGGCCTATATACTCATTTCACCAGCAGAGCCATTTAGTGCTGGGTAACAAATGAGTCCATTTGTAATTGGCTTCTGGCCCACACGGCTTGCTTCTGTGTCCTTGTCCTTCTACACACACAGAAATAAATTTATACAAGTTGTGTTTTCAGTACTTTAAAGCCAGTGACTCCATGCTTTGTGCCCTGGGAAACAGGCTTTGCTAGAATCTGAGCCGATGTCTGATGGAGGTTAAGAGAAGCAGTGAGGAAGGTTAGCAGTCTTCTCATGGTGCCACAGAGAGTGGGGCTGGACTCATTGTCCTCTGACCCATGTACCTTAGGAGAGTCCCTGTCTCTCGCTGAACTCCACTTTCTCCCTGTTTCATGGGACCTATCATCTAGTTGTTCTGTCATGGTGAAGATGCTCTACCATGTAGAGTCCGCATGCTGTGGAATAAATAGATCCTCGCTGAGAGCTGGAGAAACTGAATTGAGTTACACCCAGCTACAGTTTACAGACTTGTTCCAGGCCAAGAGGGAAAGTGTGTGTGCTTGAGAGACTTGCAAAAAACAGGGGCTATCTCTGTGCACGTCTCTCCTCAGGGAAGGAAGGGGCCTGCACAGTGACAATAGACCAGGGCCGCTGACTCAGACAGCCAGTTCCTGTTCATTTCCCCTCTCAGCAGGACAGCCGCTGAGCAGGAGGAGGTCAGCCCTCCACGAGGCTGGGACTCAGCCTTTGGCTGAGAGCTGAGATCCTTACCTAGAGAAAGATACGCCTAACTCACACACAGCTCCCCTCACTGTCCATCAGCTGTGACTGGAGTGTACAGGACTATTGAGCTTGTGGGTGGAAAGCCAGGGGTGAGAAAAAAGAAAGGCGAAACTCCCGTTTTGAATCCAGAATTGCTTTACCTGGACTGGACTGCCCAGGAACTTCACTGGGCAATGTGATTGATGGGGCCAAACTGACCCAGCCGGAGTGTTGGGAACTGGCTAGGGACGTGACTCTGGGTTCTCTACCAAGGAAGCTAGGGGCAGGTTTGGAACAGCGTGGAGCCCCTGGGCTCTCTGCTCCCAGAGTGAGCCTGGCACACCCTTCTGTGTTGTGTGAGGATTGGCTGCCAGTGGAACCTTGGGTATCCACAGGACTAGGATGGAGAGAGGCGAGTCTCTCACCCTCTTCTGGAGCCGGGGAGGTGAGTTGTTAGGGAAGGAGGGGAGGGATGGATGGATAACTTGGAGAGGGGAGAAGGGAAGGGATTGTGGGCTCTTGATGGAGGAGTTCTGGTGTGGTGGTAACCTGTACTGTCTCAGAAGGGCGGGAGGTCTTTAGTTCTAGAGGTGTGCAGAGAGAAGCAGGAGGGAGTCTTAGAAGAGATGCTCCACAGCAGCTCTGAAATGGGCTGCTTCTCGATGTAGAGAGGGTGGATGTGATCACATCCCAACCCTAATATCATGGGATCTTAAGGGATTATAAAAGTGGCTGAGGAATTGTGTGGATGTGTGTGCGTGTTTGCATAGCTCTTATTTTCTTTAAGTCAACTTAATGTAGATTCTGAGGCTTTGTCTTTCAGTTCAATTTCATTCAATTTGGGGGCTTACCCCTCCCTCTAGGACATCCACTAAAACGCTGGCTTTGCTTTTGCAAAGCATGGTCGCTGGGAGAGGCAGGTAAAGGGTGTTCATCACTGGTCATCTCCACATGTGCTTCCTAGTGCTTCCTGGTGATCAGTTCAAGTCAGACCTCCTGGCAGTAAGATAAGTTCAGGGTCCTGGGTCACACTGGGAGTTTTGTCTGCCTTCTTCAAGGAGAGCCAGCCAGGAGGGGAGATGTAACATGGCAGTTCTGTGTCTGGAAACATCTGGGAAGCTGCTGTTTTGGTGGAGGCAGCCGGCAGGACAGAAGGTGAGTGAGTCCATGGGGTGCCTCTGGGGCTCTAGTCAGCCATTTGGAGCTGGAGTAGGCTCAAAAAGTATTTATGAGCTAAAGTGATTAGAAAAGCAGAGAAATGCAATCAGAAAGAAATCATGTGAGGACCATGGATTGCAGCCTGGCATGGAGAGGAATCAGAGGAAAGTGGTGTTTAGCCTTCAGGTCTTTGAGGGGTTGTCACGGGGCAGGAGGACTGACTAGATGGGTTCTTGTAAAGTCTCCTCTGGCACAATTGGGGCCTTGCAACTAGGTGGAGTTTCCTAACAGGCTGTGCATAGATGCATTGGGCAGCCGTGAGGAGCAGAAGTCCAGCGCCCTTGGAGGGATTGCCTCCTCCCCAGTTAGAGTGGGAGCCCTTGATGGGAAGCAGGCATGGCCTTCCTCTTCTGCAGAAAGGAGCTAGAAGGAGGGGCAGCTATCACCTGGGATGTAGGCCCGGCCCCACCCTACGGTTGCCTCCCTCCTCCTCCCTCCACAGCTGCTCCTCTGGTTGCAGCCCCCTCATTTCCCTCCCGCACACTGGGCTCCCTGCTTCCACTCTCCATCACTTTTCCCACTCTGCAGCCAAGGGTGTCTTTTAAAAACAGTCCCCGCTGCTGCTCCAATCCTCCAGCCGCCTCCCCTCACCCACCCACCCCCCAGTGAAAGTCCCCGTTTCTTTTTCTTCTCCACTGCCTCCTTTCTACTCTAAAATCAGAACGGAGATAAGATTATTTCTCACTCTAATACCACTCTGACATTTCATAAATCTATGTCCTAGACAACTGGAAAGGGCTATATTTAACCTTGCATCTTGTAGCTTTTAATGGACGGACTTGCTGAAGGCTCTGCCTTCTAACGCCACAGGAGACCCGAGGCTTGTCTTTATTCTCTACTAGCCTAGCCAGCAAGCTGGAAAGGCCATAGCAGCATCACCTTCCAGTGGGATGGCCATCCCTCCATCCTCAAGCATCCATCGTTCCCTTTGTCCTTAGGTGAAGAAGACCCCTGTCCCACTTTCTAAAGTGTGCCCCTTGGCTTTCTTATCTGCAGATGCTCTCATTGACACCCTAGCTAATATAAGTGGGACAGCTGGTGATTGCAGGTTAGAACAAACAGCCTGGAGGTATGGGAAACAGAGGCAGGAGAGAAGAAAATGTGTTGTCAGGGGTCTGATTGTGCCACAAGACAGGGAGGAGAGTGATGCTAAGTAAGGCGTGGCAGGCTTGGTACCAGAAGCATTGTGTATATTGCCTGATGTGACCATCACAATGATCCTGTAAGCTAGATACTGGCATTACCCACATTATACTTCTGTGAGGAGGCTTGGACTAAAAGGAATTAAGAGACTTGTCCAAAGTCATATCTGTCGAGAAAATGGCACCTGGGGTCAAACCCAGGGCTGCTAAACTCTAAAGTCTAGTTACTTTACCCAGACCCAGAATATCCTGAATTGAATTGGTCCTGCCCTTCGGAGCATTTCTTATGGTTGCTCCCTGATGGAACCCTTGGCAGACTCTGCCAGTCATCTTGGCACAGGCCCACCTCAGTTTCTGCCCCAAGCCAAGGAGTTAAGCCTGGTAGTTGGGTTTGCTTGTTGTTTCATAGTTATTTTTGTTTATTTGCTTTGCTTTATTGGGAAAGAACATCATTGTGTAACCCAGACTGGCCCAAACTCAGGGATTAGCCTCTGGAGTGCTGGGGTTACAGGTGTATGGCATCATGCCTGCAGCTTCCCTGCTCTCGGGCCTTGGGGCTGGCTTTTCTCCCACTGTTCTCATCTGCCTTGCTGATGTTAATAGCTTCTTGAACCACTAGTAAAGCAGTAAGCTCTACTCCATTTTTTCCACGTCTGCCTTCACACTGCTAACCTAAGGCTTTCTGTAGCCTGGGACACATTTTATCCCCATTTTGTCCCAGTTTCCCTATCTTCAATGTGGGATGGAGGAGATTCTCTAAGTCTAGGATGCCCAGGGTCCTGTCCCCTGGCCAGCCCTACTCCTGCTGCCTTCTTAGTGGTGTTGGGATGAAGGTCACCACTGCTGTAGGTTTAGAAATCTTTGCTGAGCCAAATGATTACTCCAGAGCCAATCCACAAAGTGACAGCTCCATGATAACAGCCACATGTGCAGGCCCTTTTCTTGTTTACCAGCTTTTCACAGTGGGCAGTGTATGTGTGTGTGGTGGTGGGGAGCTTCCAAGGCGATTTCATGGCACACAGTGCTGCTATAAAGAACACTGAATTCCATGGTGAGAAAATGATTCTGTCTCCCACTTTCTGATTACCTTAAGGAGAAAGTCTCAGTGTGGTACTATTCTTCAACCTCTATAATGCTTGCTAATCTTCTGCTCTAACAAAGCTAGACCTGCCTCAGGCTCAACTACAGGGACAGGCGACAGCATCTACTCAGAATTTTAATTACCATGCTCTGTGTCTATTGCATTTCTTTTTACAGTTGCTTTCTAATTATGGCAAGCGATAGGTCTTTGCTTTCTGTTTTTGTGTTGCTTGCTTCTATGTTTGTTTGGGCAATGCTGGGAATCGAACCAGGACATAGCATGTGCACGTGATCCATCACTGAGATTTATCTCCAGCCCTTTGTTGTTGCTTTTGTTTTTTTGAGAGGCTGCCATTTAACATTTCTTTCAATATAAATTTATCATTATTATTTTGTAAATTTTTAGCAGGGAAATGTAGATTTATTTGAGGAAAAACAGAATGAATCCTTAAGTGGGGGAGGGGCTCCAAGAAAGAAATAGCTTATTTACTTATTTATTTAGGTTTTTTTTTGAGACAAGGTTTTATTATGTAACTCTGGCTGTCCTGAAACTTGCTATATAGATAAGGTTGGCCTCAAATTCACAAAGATCTGCTCCCCCTCTGTGTCCTGGGTGCTGAGATTAAAGGTATGAGCCACGCCACTCTGCTTACCCTATTTATTTCTGGGCCAGTTTTATGTACACCAGGCTGGCTTCAAACTTGGTATGTGAACAAGGATGACCTTGAATTCCTGATCCTCCTGCCTCTACCTCCTGAGTGTTGGAATTCTGTATGCTACCATACCGCAGCTCTCTGTAATATATATGGCTGTAGAGATTGCTCTGTGTCTAAGTGACTGGCATGCAAACATGAGGGCTAGAGTTCAGGCCCTCAGATCCATGTAAATGTTGGAAGTGTAGTGACCTATAATTCTAGTCTCAGAAGGCAGAGACAGGCTTCCCCAGAGCAAGCTAGTTGGCAAGACTATTTATTTTGGTGAGCTCTGGGTTTGGTTGAGAGATCCAGCCTCAACAAATAAGGTGGAAAATTGATCAAAGATGATTCCCAACATTGACCGCAAGACTCCATGTGCACACACAAATATATGTGTACACACACGCGCATGCGCGCGCGCGCGCACACACACACACACACACACACACACACACACACACACACACACACGGGCATAAGCACATGAAAATGAAAAAGTTAAAAATTTTCAGGTGGTGGTGTTCGCCTTTAATCTTAGCACTCGGGCGACAGAGGCATGCATATCTCTTTGAGTTTGAGGTAAGCCTGGTCTACAGAACAAGTTCCAGGACAGCCAGGGCTACATAGATTCTGTCTCAAATAAATAAATAAATAAATAAATAAATAAATAAATAAACATTTTTAAGTTTTCAAAAATACATAAACATTTAGAGGAAAAGAAAAGTGAAGAGTAAATAGAACTACTGATGCCAAAACTTATGGGAATGGAAACAAAATGGCTGCAGCTTGGCCCAGAGTGGAATGTGCTATTCATTCCACAGACATCTCTGGAGTACCAAGCTATAGAAGGCCCCACATGACTTTCCTCTATTGTCATAGATTTTATTGCCCCTATTCCATCTAATCCTAGCCTCATTTGTGCATCCTGGCATGCTGTCCCCTGTCTGAAATGTCTCTCACACTTCCCAGTCATTCTGTCAAACTTCAGTTCATCCTTCAAGATGCGGTTTATGTGGCTCCTCCCCTAGGAAGCCTTCTAAATGCCCAGGCTGAGTTCTGCTCCCAGGTCGGGCCACACCTCTGCTGCAGCCTGTCTCCCATCACTGAACTCATTTGTTTGCAGACCCAAGTCTCCTGCCCTTTGGGTTCCAAAAACATTTCCTAAGGAAAACTTGGAGGGTGGGGGAGAGGATAAAAATGTAACTGCAAGTGAAGCCTGTGACAGTGACTGGGCCCTGGGGACTATCTGGCTCCTGAGATCATTTGGAATGGAGACTTCCCAGATTCAGAGCCAATGCTCACACGGGTCACAAATCCAGTCTAGGCACTGCTTTTGAGGCGCTGTTACAGGTTATGTGTAGGAAGATTATTGAGATGTCTTTGGGAATTGCTATCTGAAGTCTAAAGGAAAGCAGAATTGGTTTGAGGAAGAAGTGGCCTGGGATAGTGATTTAATGACTGCCTTTGCCAACCACTTGCGACTCTGGTGCTGGGAAGTTACAGGTGTTCCAAGTTTGAGTGAGTCATTCCTTAGGTGCAAGCTGTCCCCATGGATGGAGCAGATGGAATATAGACTTAGGCCAGACAACTCTGTCTGAAGAGGGGACTTTGCAGTTTCAGGGAGGGCTATCAACTCGCAGCAGTCTCATTGGCCAAGGGAATAAGACCCAGTCATGACAGTGTATCACAGTGTCCACCACAGAGATCTGGCCTAGACCCCTGGGGCTACAGTGCTGGGGAAGCAGTCAGAAGAAAATAGCAGTGGTTTGGAGTATAGATGCAGCCATCAAGATTTGGTAACTGGCTAAGCCTAGTGGTGCAGGCCATAATCCCAATTACTGAAGAGGTTGAGTCATGGGGGTCACAAATACAGAACCAATCAGAGACACAGAAAGAGTTCAAGTCCTTCCTGGGAAAAATAGTAAGATCCTGACTCAAATATAACAAGTAAAAAATAGCCAGAGATCAATGGTAGAGCACTTGCCTACCATGCGTTGCCTGAGGCACTGAGGTCAACCCAGTGCTAAAACCACCTCCTCAGCAACAACAACAAAACCACGTGGTGACAGGGCCTAGTAACCTTGGGTATGATATTCCAGTCCCTGTGCTTAGAGGACATGGAGACAAGAAAGTCACAAGGAGCTTCTGGTATAATTGGGGCAAAAAATATTTAAAGGGACTATTGAGAGCAACATGCTAAGTGCTCCCCCTGTGCTGTGTACCAAAAGGCCTGGCTGCCTTAACACTTTGTTCTGGCTTCTCTCCTGGAGACCTTATTATCTGGGTCTTCCCTTAAAGCATGATTATTGGCCTCAGTCTACACAGGTGAAACTGAGACCCAGAGATTCGTTTCAGTCCTCACTGCAGGTCCCCAAGCTGGGACGCCTCCAGCACAGTGTGCTATCACAGCCTGTGCCCTCTCCCCAGCACCGCCTGCCCCCTCAAAGACACATGCTGTCCTCTGCAGTTTGCAAAGTGCTTATTACGTATATTTCATCTTGACACAAGTCTGCAAGATAGGAAAATAACAGTGTCAGAAGAAAGCAGTTTTCTACCTTTGTTTTCTTAACCTGCCTGATACGCAGTTCAGAAATAGATATATTCAGATCATATTTCTATCAGTGACATTCTTTTTTATTCTGTGTTTCTTTTTCCTACACATTCTTAACCACCTGTGAAATTCTTCCATTGCACTCATCTGTTCTTCCATATCTTGTCTCAAAAGTGAGAAAATTGTCATCAAAATCAAGTTACTTCCTTTTAAGCTGTGAGGGGAGAAATAGAGGTTTCATAATTTTTCAGCCTTCCCCAAAAGCAGATGTTCTTGGTTTGAAACATGAAAAATATATGAGATCAAGAATACATCTGATTTTATGTGTGATTAGTACTCTGTGAGAGCTTTCTCTTTCTCCTTAATTATTTTTACATTTTTTTTATTTGATGGGAGTTGGGGGTGCCGTGATGCACATTTAAAGGACAGAGGGCACATCGTGGATGTCAGTTCTCTCCTTCCATTATGTGGGCTCTGAGGATCAAACGCAGGTTGGTTGCAAGTGCCTTCACTGACTGAACCATCTCACCTACCCAGGAGAGCTTTCTTGTTGAAGGGATGCTACTACACTTAGAGGCCACCAAAAAGGCCCTTTGAGGAGCTGGGGTTCTCTCAGTTCCTTCCACCCCCACCCCTGCTCTCTTCCCTCCTGCATCCAGCCTCCCCTTTAGACCCCAGGCCAAGTCTATGTCTTTCTCTTCATTCCTCAAACAATCCATCTTCTCCCCTCAAATATGGGTGAGCATAAATTTTGAGGTGGAACAAAGAGAATTCATCCATCTCTTCCAGTGGGTTTTATTGTCGTGTGCCTGTCTTGGAGTTTATCTAAAGCGAAGCCTTTCTCTAGAGTTTCCCTAGCAGACAGCCACACTAGCAGCGGGTCTTTATTCACAGGCGAAGTGTTCATGTGCTCCCAGCAGAAACAAACACACACATTTCGTGCTCCTGCCTGAATTTCACATGACTTCATTTCCCATCACTGTCACAGAACCCTAATTTAAATTTCCTTTCTCTTTGGAACTACCAAAATACTCTGCTGTCCTGTTGGTTAAGCAGGGTGGAGGGCTCATTTCCTTTACTTCCTTGTAGGGAGCCTGCAGTAAGTCATGGGGGCCAAGGTGGAGATCAAGGGTCAGCGTTAGGCTTTAAAGATTAGCAAAGAAAATAAATGACCCTTATCAAAGGTAATTTTTGGAGAGTTAAAACAGGAACTCATTGAAAAATATATCGTGATCAGATGTCAAAGATTTGTTTAACTTACTGGTGAAGAAACCAGTGTCATGGTAAAGCTGGTTTGAAAAAATGCATAAAGGAGTGGGGAGATGGCACAGTGGTTATGTTACTTATCATGGGAGCATGAGGACCTGAGTTAGACTCCCTAGCACCCACATAAATGACAGGTAGGTATGACAGCCTTTCTGTAAACATCAGAGCAAGCTGACTAGTTAGACTAGAAAAATTGTTGAGCTCTAAGTTCCTGAAGAGACCCTGCCTCAATATATAAAGTGGAGAGAGATCAAGGAAGACACCCAGATTTAACCACTGGCTTTCACACACACTCATGCATATATGTATGTATATACTCCCACCCACACATGTGAACATGCACACACATGCATGTGCAAAATAAAAGACATGAGAGTTAAACATAGAATTACCCCCAAAAAGGAACTGGAGAGATGGCTCAGTGGTTAAGAGCACTTGCTGTTCTTGCAGAAGTCCTATGTCCAATTTCTAGCACCCACAGAGTGGCTCACAGCCATCTGTAACTCTAGTTCCAAGGGGTCCTGTGCTTCTTCTGGACTTCTGTGGGCACTGCACACAAGTGCTGCACAGATATACATGTAGGCAAAACACCCATGTATTTAAATTTTTACCCCCTAAAGTTAATGCAGAGTTACCACATAACCTAGGAGTGCCACTTGTAGAAAGAAACACTTATATTAAAATTCAAAACACTTGAGCAGATAGATATCTGTGCATGAATGTTCATGGCAGCACTGTTCATAATGAAAAGTTCAAAACTAAATATCTACCAGTGTTTGAAGAGATAAAATAATGTGTTCAATGCATAAAATGGAATACTATTTGGCCATAAAATGAAGTTCTAACACATGCTATAATATGAATAAGTCTTGACATTATGCTAACTGAAAGAAGCAAGACACAAACAACAAATTTTGTGTAATCCCATTTACTTGAAATATCTTGAATAGGCAGATTCCCAGGGAGTAGATTAGAGATTAGCAGGGACTGGGAGAAGATAAGACGATTTGTTTATTTAGAGTGTATTGGGGAGCACACATGCATATATGTGGATGTGCATATGTGGGAGTCAGAAAACAATTTGTGGGAGTCAGTTCTCTCCTTCCCCCATTATGGGTTGGTTCTAGGATCAAACGGAGCTCATTAGGCTTGGAGTAGGAGTCTTAACCCACCGAGTAAACTCCCAGGTGTGGAAATTACTGTTTGATAGATACATAGTTTCAGTATGAGATGATAAAAAATTAGATATAGATGGTACCAATCATTTTACAGAATTGTGAATATAATTAATGGCATTTAATTCTGCACTTGGAAATACTTAAAAGAAGGGCTAAACTAGAGAGATGGCTATGCAGTTAAGAGAACATACTGTTCTTACAGAGGACCTGAGTTGGTTCCCAGTTCCCACAATGGCCTATAATTCCAGCTCTAGAGGGATATGACACCTCTGGTTTCCATGGGCACCTGCACTCACATGCACAGACCCCCACACAGAGACACACATACAGATCCACCTGGCAGTTCACACCCACCCATAAATCCAGTTCCAGGGGATCTGATCCAACCCAGGGCTTCTTGTATACTAGGCAGGCTCTCTACCAATCATCCACATGCCTAGCTGACTGGTTTTCTCAATACTTAAATAATGCATGACAAAAAGCAATTCCCACATGAGTCTTTGTGGGAGCCTTTTTACTTTAGCTTCAAAGCCTGACTCCTGTGGCTATTAGCATCTTGGTGACATCTTTTGGTAGCACATTTCATACCCATTTGGGTCCATACTGAGCATGGCCACCAGGCTGACTTTTCTTTTTCTTTTTTCTTTTCTTTTCCTTTTGGTTTTTTGAGACAGGCTTTCTCTGTGGCTTTGGAGGCTGTCCTGGCACTCGCTCTGTAGACCAGGCTGGTCTTGAACTCACAGAGATCTGCTGCCTCTGCCTCCCAAGTGCTGGGATTAAGGTGTGCGCCACCAACGCCTGGCTCAGGCTGACTTTTCAAATTGCTCCTTTTGGTGTACCACCCGCAAGCCCAGAACCAAAACTTACTTCTGGTCTACCTCATATCTCCTAGGACAACATCCAGAAGCATCTGGAATTTGGCTAGAGTTTGGAAAAGCATTCTCAGGTATCCTTCCCCTTGGTCCCAGCCAGAATGTGCCTCTCCACCCCTGGCTGAGCCCATCCTGTCTGCATACCTTTGTGCTTACAGATACTTCCACTGAGTGTTGCTGGCCAGCTGGTGTTTCAGCCTCCCTGGCCAATGGCAGTGTCTCCTGAATTTCAGTCATCCATGCACGGGAGTCACACATTTCATTCACTCTTTGTACTGTTTTCTTTTTCTGCTTTTGTGTGTTTGTTTTTGTTTTGCTTTTCTTCCCCCTTGAAATAGTGTCTTGCTGTAAAATAGCCTTCACTGTTCTAGGGCTCACTATAAAGCCCAAACTGGCCTTGAGCTCACCATGCTCCTGCCCTAGCTTCCCAAGTCTGGAATTATAGCCATGTGCCATCATGCCCAGCTTATCTGTACTATTGTCTAATTTCCAAGGCGCCTCTGCCTTAAAAAAATGTTTTAACTTCTCAAAAGTGCAGATAATATGCTGCAGAGTTAAGATGCTAAAGTTCATTAGAGTACCACCAAGCCACTGCCATTTCCTGCTTGATTCCTTTTTTAAATTATTGTTCTTTGATAATTTCATATGTGTGTGTAGCTACTGAGATTTGAGTATTTTTCACTCCCCATGACCCTCTCTCATTCCCCCACCAGCACAGAGGAAAATGGCAGCTCCACAGGCCCTCAGTGAGAAGTAGGGCTTCGTGAACTCTTCCCCATGTCAGGACTGTTTAGAGCCTTTGGCCTCACATGAAACCAGCTGCAGTCTTTGAGTCTTTCTAGCACTCAGCTTGAGGACTTATTGGCTGACTGTCTTCTGACACACCCCCTCAGAGTGTTGTTGGGGACTCAACCCAGGTCCTTGGCAAGACCAGCACATGCTCTTAACTGCTGAGCTATCTCTGCATCCCCAATGTTTGTCCATATTCAAATTGTGTGATTTGGGGGTTTGCTTTGTTTTACTGGTAAGCTGAGGACATTAACCTCTAGTCAAATACAGTTTGTGAATATTTTCTGCCACTTTGTGTTTTGTCTCTTTTCTCTGTTACCCCTTTATTATGCAGATTCTTTTTTTTATTTGACATAACCCAGTTTACTATAAGGTTTTTGAGATTTTTTTTTTCTTTTATGTGCATGGCCATTTTGCCTGCATGTCTGTGCAGTGCTGGCACTGGTCAGAAGAGGACATCGGATCCCTCTGAGACTGGAATAACACATGGACGTTTGCTGCCATGTATTTTATGTACTTGAGTGTTTTGCTTGCATGTATGTATGGATGTGCACCACATGCATGCCTGGTGTCCACAGAGGTCAGAAGATAAAAGAAGATCCCTTGGAACTGGTGTTATAGATGGTGTAAACCTCCATGCTGGGAACTGTCCATGGGTCCTCTGCAAGAGCAACAAGAGCTCCTAACTGCTGACCTATCTCTCCTGCCCCTTCTTGCGAGTCTTGAGCTAAGTTTGAAGTTAAATTCTTAGGTCAACACCCAGCCAGGTTCCCCAAACAGTTCTACCTACTGATGTCTCAAAAGTCAAAGGTGAGCCTTTCTGCTAGTTGTTTTAGCATGCAGACAAGGGAAGGCATCTCATCTGCTTGCCAATGTTCTTTCAAATACTTGTGAATTTGCTCTCCCTCTAATGTCCCCTCAGCCTGAGTTCTAGCCTATTCTCTGGACCTTTTCTCCATTATTCTTAGACTTGATTGCCAAGGAAGTCTTCTTACCTGCAGATGTGGGACTCTGGCCTGCTTCCCTCCTGTCAGTAGCAAGGCTTTCTCCATCTAATACAAAGACATTTACAAGTCATCTCCAGGGTTCCTGGCTCCGTGATATAGGCAGCATTATTTCTTCTGCCTGGGAGTATAGGATAGGCAGGTGAGAAAGCCTGCTTAGTCCTCCTTCTTCCAAAGTTCATGACATTCTGTGAGGTAGGTGATTTGCTGGTTGTTTATCTGCCCCAACACCCTTTGATGGATACAGGGTGACAACAAAGTCACCCTATTCCTAGCAGTAGGCAGTGAGCATTCGTGTGCATGTATCTGTGTACCCATGTAAGTATTCTCCTACTTTAACGTCATGAAAGTTCAGCTATTAGATCAAATAGGGCATGAGTAATTACATTGGCTCAGCACCAAAATATTGCCCTCATAAAGGGCCTAGGAGGGCAGCTTACTCACCTACCATGCACAAGGCCCTGACCTGAGTTCAATCACCAGAGTGACAAAATAAAAGTTATACTCTCATCCCTTCCTACATATTCATGCTACAGAAACTCTCCTAAGAGTGAACTCTATCAAAAACACTATGAATATTCATCATGGCATTGTGCAGTTTCTGTTGTTGTTTTGGTTTTCTTGAGACAGAGTTTCCTTATGTATCCTAAACTGGCCTTGAATTACAGCAATCCTCCTATCTTAGCCTCCCAAGTACTGGGGTTACAAGTATGCACCACAATGCCCAGCTTTGATAGCATTAATATTTTTATATGTGTGTAATGTAATGTATGTATATGTTCATGCATTCATATGTCTATGTAGGTGCTTGTGTGTGTGTGTGTGTGTGTGTGTGTGTGTGTGTGTGTGTGTGTGTGTGTGCACATATGCACAAATGCATATGTGGGCCAGAGGTTGGTGCTGAATGTACTGGATGGCTAGCAAGTTGTGGAGATCTGCCCATCTCCATACCACCTTCCTTCAGCACTGGCAATACAGACATGTCACTACATCTGGCTTTTCACAATGGTCCTGGGGGTTCAAATTCAAGTCCTTATGCTTGCACAGCACGCATATTACCAACTGAGTCATCTCCCCAGGCCCCAATGTTGTTTTTAGAATAAAGAGGGGAGGGAAGGAGGGGGAAAGAGACAGAGTACAGAAGAATAAATAAAACTCTATGTTCCAACAGGGGGATACAACACACCACCAGCTTGCCTGAGCAAGTACAACCTCTATCAGCATGGCTATCTCTCACAAACATACCATGAAACAAAGAAAGCAAACTGCAGCAGGATATACACAATTCGATGTGGTTCCCAATATACAACGCAATATGGAATAGCTTATAATTTGTGAGCACACACACAACACCCTTTCAAGTATGCTTGTGGACGGGGACATCCAGTTCAGAACAGCAGTTCCTCTGTGTGGCTGGAGAGATACAGAAGCTTCAGCTAGGGCGAATGTGGGGAAGTGAATGTGTTTCTAATACATTTACACAACTTCAAATAGCTCAACATCTAAAATGAGAGGACAAGTAAAACAAGGCAGAGGTTGTTTATGCTGCTCCTTTTTTGTTTGACTAGGAAACTGAGGCAGGCTCAGGTTCACTGACATCTGGTACCTTGGGGAGGTAGATAATTTTCACAGGAAGAAGTCTTACTCTGATTCACTGAAAACCAGTTTTCCCTGGACACTGGAATATGTCCTTGGGATGGATCGTTCAGATGACATAATTCTTCCCTTCCTGGTCCACAAGGGTGATGGCTCCTGAGTTTTACTACTTATACTGGTGTCGGTCAGCCCACTGGGGACCTCTTAGTATATTGAGTCAAATGTGAAGAATGCTTGGTGCAAGTGTTGGAGCCAACCTTAGTTGTGGCCACACCTTTTGCTGTGAGTTTACCCCTGTAACATGGCACAGTGAAGCAGGAGCATTCCAACACCTTCTAGGACCAGAATTTTGCCATGATGTCTCTTGCAAGCAGTGTTGCCTAATTAAATGACAGAGTGGAGCCCTCAGGCCTTATCAGTACCACTTGGTCTAAAGCAGAAACCAGGATGGGTGGGGATGGCTGTCTCTCTGTGCTTGGCCCCCGTTGCCATAGCCCCTGTTGCCATGGTTCCCAAGCAGTTTCACTATGATTTCCCTCAACTGCTTGCTGATGGCATCCATCAGCAAGCAGGACCTAGAAACCCGCTCATGCAGACCAGGAAGAAAGCCGGTAACAGAAACGATGAGAGAGTAAGGGAAGTAATTAAGCAAACACACAGAAAGTGGAGGTGGAAGACATTTGGTGTGAGGCCCAGAAACAGTTTTTTTTTTTTAATCTTTTTGAGATGTAATGAACTGAAGTGGCTGGGTCAGAATTTACTGAGAAGTCCCCATTATGTAGCTACCGTGTGGCACAGGAACAGCAACTCCATGACCTGAATTTCCAGAAAAGTCCTAGTTTTAAGTATTCTATTCTCTTTGTCAGACCAAGAATCCTGATTTTTGATTCAGAAAATAAGGTCACTGTAGTTACAGTGGCTCTCTAAGTCATCCAGGAAAGCCTGATTTAGAATCCCTCTGCTGCCTGGTTGGCAGGGAGTCCCCACAGGACTGGCCTCCAGGCCCTACAGACCTGGGTGAAGTGGCTTCTTATTCAGCCAAGAAATATCAAAGTGCCATGACTTCACAGCGTTTTCTTCAGCTCTGTAGTTCTACAAGGAGATAGACCCAAAAAGGCTTGGCATTGTGACCCCTTCGGAGCTGGATTTCAATATATACTGCATTAACTCTCATCAGTATAGGTGATACTCCGAGCCTTGCTTTCCTCGCCTGTAAAATGACAAAAAAAATAAGGCCTGTGTTTGGGTTATTCTGAGCATCAGCCAAGCTGTTTGCTACCTTTAAAGTGCAGTGGGAATGTTAGCTGTTAACATTTACTCCTTGAGGCAGGTGAGGTGGCTCGTGTCTATAATCCAGGAGCCTGAGGTAGGAGGACTACCAAGAGTTCAAGTCTAGGCTAGGCTCTATAGTGAGTTCCAGGTCAGCCTGAATTGCAGAGTGATAGCTTGTTTCAAAAAGAAAAGAAAAAAATCCACTCCTTCATTTAACAAATAAACGTGTTTTCTATGCCAGGCACCAGGCCAAGCCTGGGGACATGAATGTGAGCAAAAATCAGACAAGGTCCTTGCTGGTATGACAATTTCAAAACCAGAAGAGTAAGCAGACTCTGGTCAAAAACTCACCTCATGCTAAGTCCAAGCAGAAGAGAGATATGGCAGAAAAATACTTTTCTTATTTACTTTTTGAGGCAGGATATCACTATGTAGCCATGGCTGGCCTGGAACTCTCTATATAGACTTAGAGATCCTGCCTGCCTTTGCCTATAGAGTGCTGAGATTAGCGGTGTGCACCATCGTGGTTGGCCTGGATTCTTTTGTCTTTATCTTATTCTTGAGTTTTAGGTTTGCATACAAAGAAATTGTTAGGTCGTGAACTTTTTGTATATGTGTCATTATACTTTGTTCTCAGTTATTCCCTTCCCCAGTGCCCTTCCCCCATGTCTCTTGCCTATCTCGGGGTAGTTCCCTAAATTGACTGTTTTTTGCTGGGGGTGTGACTCAATGGTAGAATACTTGTCTAGTGTGAGAGTAGCACTGGGTTCCTATAAACAGACAGACAAAGGAAAGATTCCAGCTGCTGGGTAGAATCAGAATGCAGGAAGAGAGGGCTTTGGGAGACTTATGTCCTGATGGCAGCTTACACTAAGTGATGGTAGTGCCAATGTGAGAGATGATCAGATATGTGTAGATTTTAGAAACAGAATCAATGGAACTGAGTGACCGATTGGTTGGGGGTGGTGAGGAACAGACAGTAGGTATTTTGGCTGATTGTATATGCATGACTTGAGTCACTTGGAGTGGCAGCCAGTCCCAAAGCTGCTGAGGGTTTTTTTTTTTTTTAAGATTCCATATCCCTTCTTTAGAGCAGTGTGATGCTAGCTAGTCCTTCAGTCCAGAAATCGGTTGCTAGACTGCATCATCAATGACCAGTTAGCATTTTAAAAATTTGCCTTTGTGAAGAATAATAGAGCCAGATATTCATGGCTTTGTGTTGGATGCAAATTTCCCTTTAAAGGTAAATCCTTCATTTCCAAGGTTTGAATGGAACATTACTTTAAAAACAGCATAGTTTTCATTAAGGGAGGCTGCAGAAAACATTCTTTAGTCTACAGTCTCCTGGGGGCCAGTATATGTTCTTTGAATTGGATTCCTTTCAAACCTTTAGCCCAAGAGCTTTTATTCTGAGAGACCGGAAGACAAGAGGGTCTGAAAGGGGAAGAGATGGTAAGGGCCAAGGACAAACTTGTGTCTTATAACTGCAGGTGAGCACACATTTGAGTTCCCAAGGGGACATCATACAAATGATTTATTGTCATATTTTGCAAGCTTTTGCTCCTCACTGCATAGCTCCTTAAACCTTTCTTTTAAGCAGGGAAGGAGTGGGGTCCAAATAGGCCCCCAAGGCCCCTCTTTATTTGAAACAGTTTGTTTCATGTGCATTGAGAATGAATGCAATAAAAAGGTGCGATTTTCCCACACCACTTGTCCCCTGCTCTCGTCAACAGGGCTTTCATTTCTCAATCAGTGCAGGCCCACCCTTCAGAAGCTATTATCTGCTGACAATTGATGGGGATCTCTTGTCTTTTTTTCCTCTCTCAATTAAACTCCAAGGACTGAGATTCCCATCTGCCTCGGAGCAAACAAATCTCTTGTTCCACCTACTTCCCAGAAGCTGGAGAGCTTTTCTCCTTTCTCCAACCGCTATAGTTCTCTTTTTCAGAATGCTTGACCCTCTTAGCGATTTTTAACTGCAGGTGGCAATTAAATTGGTTTCTCAAAGTTGGACCAAGCTATCTTGCCCCCTGCATTTTACCCTGTCCCAGGCAACCCTTGAACCAGAAAAGGAAAAAAATTGGGGGGCTGCTATTTTTCTCTCCCTAAGCAGGCCTATGTAAATATAAATGTGACACAATCACTAGGCAGGACACTTTTTTTTTTTAGATAGGTCTCCCTGTCCACTGCATTTGGGCTGGCTATGGTACCAACAAGGGCTTATGGTGCCCTGCCTCAGCCCTTCTAATGGAGGTAGCTGGACATGCCAAAAGCCCCACTTGAGGGGAACCAGGGACCAACAAAGGGGGAATGGCTCTTCATTCACAGATCCTTGTGGATTTTGAAGGTGGAAAAGAAGAAAAAGAACAGAGAAGGGGGAATAAGAAAGAAGAAAGTAACAGGACAGTTTACAGGTGCACAAATAGAAACAACTCTGAAAATAGAAACTGGTTTGTTTTGCCTTTAATAGTGTGATTATAGAAACTATTCTAATACATTATCTTAATGTATGAAATAATAATGTATTTTACCTATTTTTGTTCCTGTAGTTTCCATTGGGAAAACCTCCCGTTTGTTAACATTTCAACTAGTACTGAAAGATCTCAAAGGAAAAGGACAGGTCACATTCTTCCCCCACACTCTCCCTGGAGGCCAGCAACGGGAACAGTAACTTTCGAGGCATTACAGACTTGTTCCCCAAATATATAATCCTGTGTGTGCTTTGCATGCACATTGAAGACAGCATTATACATACTGGCTTGTTCCTTGCCCCCGCTTGTTTGTTTGTTGTTGTTTTTGAGTCACCATCTTGCTGTATAGCCAAGACTGTATGCCAACTTGTATTCCTTCTGCTTCAGCCTATAGAACACTAGGGTTACAGATATACACTACCACGTTCACCTCCTCTGCATTTTGGTACTAAGGACTGTACCTAGGGCTTCACATATGCTAGGCAAGCACTGTGCACTCCACTACTAAGGTGTATCTCCAGCCCACTATTTTTTGAGACAGCATCTCACTGAGTTACCCAATTGGTCTTGGACTCACTCTAAAGCTCAGTCTACCCTGGAATTTTTGATCCTCTTCACCTTCCTGAATAGCTAGGATTGCAGGCATGCACCACTGTACCCTATTCTTGCTCTCCTTCACCCCAGTCCACCTCAGCCCCTGCTTTTAAATTTACTATTACTTTTGACATGTTCCAACTTCCACCTCTTTATTTATTTTTTCTGTGGTAGGGACCCAGGACCTTGCATGTGCTAGGAAAATATTCTGCCTCTGACCTTATCTCATTGTGTAGATGCAGTATGAAGTATGGAACCATCCCTATTGATGGACGTTTACTTAAAATAGAAAATCCAGTACCATTCTAACCAAGACAAATGTTATGTAAACCACAAGAACAAGCCACATAAGGAGCTTGGCATTTTCCAATAATACTCACATATTACACATACAGATGTGAAATGTCACCTTTACTATACCCTGAATGCTCTTGTGTACAGGAGCTCATTTTAGATTATCTATTTTATTCCATTCATGTATTTAGCATTTTTGGCAGTAGTGGTACCCATTTCCAGTAGTCACATTTAAAAAGTAAAAAGAAGGCTAGATCTCACAGTTAGTAAAAAGAAGCTCAGCAGTAGAGCACTTGATTAACATGTGTGAAGTCCCGAGTTCTACCCCTAGCACCACAGAAAAGTAAAAGAGGTGGGATTAATTAGTTCTAATGAGTATATTTTATTTAATCCAATATATAAAAAATAAGATCACATATAGTCAATATTAAAATTGTTAAGACACTGTAATTCTTAGTTGGATTTTGAAATCTAGTATCTATCTTACAATTCCATCCAATTTCAAATGCTTCAGAGTTACACTGGCTGGTGGCAATGGTAAAAGACAGTGGCTTGAGAAGGCAGGGAAATCTAGAATGTCGCCTGAGTTGTGAAAGTCTGTGGTTGTTAGGAATGGATTAGGAAGTTAGATGCTGTGACTTCTGGGCTCTCTCTAGCCTTGAGTTGAGTAAAGGTGCCACAGACCCAAAAAGTCCTCCTCCATGAGCTCCATGGGCTCCAGTTCTGCTGGCCAGAGATGAAAAAAGGGCCTGCTCCCCAAGGGAGTTCTGAGGCCCAGCAGTGGTTCCCCTTTCTCCACCTTCAGGGGCGTCTCTGCTCACAGCTTCTTACAAGTTTCATTGTATTCAAGACCCAGTGTCCATTTCCTTTTTTCTAAAGCTGAGTTGTGTGGCAACAGGGCCTTGAGGAAAGCCCTGGCTCTGAGGTCAGGGAGGGTGTGGTGGGAGGAACCCACACTGTGGCTTACTCAACTGTGAGATCTTAACTCCGGTGGCCCACAGCCACTATGGTCCTGTGCAGCAGCAGCGGCGGTGACAGCCATGGCATCACAGCCTGAAGCATGGAATGGTGAGCAAGGGTACAGTTGCTGACTGTAAGTGGATTTGAGCTTGGGGTTTTGACACCTAATGGATGCTGGTAAAATGTGGAAGGAGACTAGTGTCTGGAGAGCCCAGGAAATGGAGCATCCAGCTTTGGCCTAGTCTGAGTCTCCTAGGCCAGTTAGGGGAAGCATTTGGACTCTACAATAGCCTTGAGGGTTGAACCCCCCTGAGGTTGGCAGGATGCTGAGAAATGGGGATTATCCCTTGCAGGGCCACATCCTTTCCCTGGGCAAAGGTGGTGGCCTAGTGCCCACTGCTTGGTAATTTCTGAGTCAGCCCTCTCCTTTGCCTGCCCTCCCTAACTGGCCAGCTACCAGAACAGAGCCTGGGGCTATCCAAGGTTCAAAGCAGCTTTGCTGCAGGAGAAAAGAATCCACCTCCCCCCCACCCCGTGGCAGCCTGGGAGGGAGCTCTCGGGCACCAGCATCGCCTGCAGTCTCCCCATTGCCTCCGAAGTGCCCAAGGTGGAGTGCCAGCATTCTTCCTTCATTTCTACTGCTCCCTTTGCCAGCCCCGCAGCTAGAAGCTCTCAGTGGCAACAGGCTCCTGAAGAGCCAGGCAGCAAGCTAGCTTCTGCCTGATCACACAAGCTGTGACCTCCCCGCAAACCAAGCTGGGCTAGTAAAACTGGGCAATTTCCCAGAAACTCAAAATGCAGGCATGCTAGTATTCGGGTTCCCAATATTCCTGCCCTTTACCAGCTAGTCAAGACCCAGAAGCCCCGTTGAATATACCTCTGTCCCAAATGTCAGTAGCGCAGAGGCTGCTGGGGAGCCTGGCATGTGTGTGGGAACTGCCTCGGATGGATAGGTGCATCCATAAATATGGACACATGCTCCCATAGAGTCACACAGCCTGGATGCCATTTTGGTTGTATCTCTCACTCTCAAAGTCCCCAAACTTAAACTTATCACCATGTCACTTTGGAACACTGTATGTAGACACCTGGGTACCACTGATCTCCTCAATTAGGAAGGGTCCCAATGTAAAACCAACTGGGGACTCTTGAAAGTAGGCTCATAAAATAGTCCTGTGGTCCCATCTCTCCCCACATAATTATTTTGGGGCTCTTCCAGTCTGGAAACCCTACCTTGAGAGTCAAGAGATGAGGGCTGACATTCAGCACACTTAGTTCAAGTCTTAAGCTTACTGTCTCCTGTATATCCTTAATCAAAAGTCTTTTCATCTCCCTTCTGTAAAATGGGGCTAAGAACACCTGTCCAGGAGTGCAGTGAGAAACAAGTGAGAGGATGGGATAGATTGAACCCTATGAAACAGCCCAAAGCAATTTTCTGTGGTCCCATGTAATATAAAAAAGTGCTTTATAAAGGAGAAAGTGCTGTAATAAATAGTCCTAAATAAGTATTTTTATTCTTAAGAGATATAATTTCAGAGTCACAGAATATTGTTTTTTGAAGAAGCAGCTAATCCTTGTTTTCATCAGAGTTATGTGTCATCCCGACAGAAGCCCTTCTTTACTAACACGGGGTGGTGGGCATGCTCTAGAGCATCTGAGCTTGGGAAGAAGGGACCAGGTGTGTTTTAAGAGACCAGACTGGTTCTTGGAAAGCCAAGGAGATGGGCAGGAGGATAACTGCTAGTAACTCCTGCCTATGGCCAATTCTTTCATGAACGCACACTCTTGCTCTGGGTGGGAGTACTCCCTGAATCCAGTTGCAATTTGGAGGTTATTGAAGACAGGCTTTCCCTCCCATGGTGCAGAATCACAAGGGTCCCAAGTACCAGGGACCTAGAGGAAGCTGAAAGTGGAGACCTGCCAACCTTGCCCTCCCTGATAGAGACCATCAGGCATAGATAGAGCCTCTTGATTTTTTTTGGAGTCCTGACAGAACTTGTATTTGAACTCCAGTGGGCAAAGCCAAAGAGAGCCCTCTCTTATCATCTGTGACTCAGTCCCAATTCGAGCTGTAAGGAGGACCCACCTTTCAGGCCAGAGGGGACTGGGAGGGGCCTTGAGGAATGCACATCAGTTGGTTCTCCCCCCAAATGCCAGGTCCCAAACAAGGACCACTGAGGCACTAAGTAAACTTCTTCATGGTGTCTGCTCAATGTGAACTACTGAGGACGCAATCATCAATTCGGATTCCTCATTGTAAAGGACTGCCCTATGCTCCTCAGGACATTTTGTGTGTAATAGCAAGAGGAGGATGGAAAGCATCCTGGAAGCCCAAGAGTCTCATGGCCGCTGATCAGAGCAATGGCCTCCCCAGAGTTCCCGATGGCATCTTAGAACGACTGCTTCAACTAGGTGCTATATAACCAGCCTAATGGCTATGACCAATCCTGGGAACTTGGTGCCTGGGTACTCCACTTCAAAACTATTTTTTAACGATTATTTATTTATGTGTATAAATTTTTGCCTGCATGTATGTATGCATCACATGTGTGCCTGGTGTCCTCTAAGGTTAGAAGAGGATGTCAGATTCTCTGGAACTGATGAATTACAGATGATAGTAAACTACCATGTGGGCACTGGGAACTGAACTCTAGTCCTCAGCAAGAGCAATGAACCATCTCTTTAATCCCATGGGGCTTTCTTGATTGGGGCAGTGGAGGCAAGTAAAGTCACTTAAGTAAGACCAGAACCACAGAGTAAGAAGGCCATTGAAGCCAGGAAGTGGTGGTGCACACCTTTAATCCTAGCACTTGGAGGCAGAGACAGGTAGATCTCTGAGTTTGAGGCCAGCCTGGTCTCCAGAACACCCAAGGCTACCCAGAGAACCCATGTCTCGGGTGAGGTGCAGGCAATGAAGATACACCCTGGGAACTGCCCAAGTGGGCTCTGTGCTGAGCAGGCAGTGAGCTATGCTGCTCTGGGCTCTGAGCCCTGGAAGCCTGTGACAGAATGTCTACACGGAGAGTGGTGCTTTCATCAAGAAGGACATAGGCTGCATGACATTTGTTCAAGGAACTACTAATATCCAATCATAGCTATGGTTAGAGTCCTTGTAGCACAGATGCGCTCAGCCAGATGACCACAAACCTCTAATTGTAATTTAGCCTGTTTTCCAAGCAGTGTATTACAGTAGCATTTAGCAGTACCTACGACTTTGTCTCTGAAGAAACCACAGACATGTTTCTGTGTCACTGAAGGTGCTGCAGGTATCATAAAAATTTGTTCTACTCAATGACTATGTCGAAATCATGGTAGTTTCCAGAACCGTAGCTAAACCCTGTGACTTAATGTGTTAATAATGAAGCACAGGTTACCTGCCACAAATTAAAAATCTGTATGGATAACTTTAAATCCAGCTGGGTTCCTTTGCAATCAATCCTATGCGTTTTGTTTTATGCCTGTGAAAACATTCTGCAAAAAGGTCTGTACGTATTGTCAGATTCCCTAAGGAACCCAAACCATAAAAATATTAAGAAATCAGGGCTGGAGAGATGGCTCAGGGATTAAAAGCACCGGCTGCTCTTCCAGATGACCTGGGTTCAATTCCCAGGTTCTGCATGGCAGCTTACAACTATCTGTAATTCCAGTTCCAGGAGGATCTGATGGAATCTTCTGACCTCCTCAGGAACCAGGTTCACACATGATGCACAGACATACATGCAAATAGAACACCCATACGCAAATTTCTTTCATTAAAAATAGGGACTAGAGGTATGGCTCAGAAGTAAAGAGCACTGACTGCTGTTCTGGAGGACCCAGGTTCAATTCCGAGCAACCATATGACCACTAACAGTCATCTATAATAATTTCAGTTGCAGGGCATCCAAAACCCTCTTCTGACTTCCATGGGCACCAGGCATGCACATGGAAAACAGCCACATACATAAAAGTTTTAAAAATTAAAAATATTAAGAAACTGTATTAGAGGCTTAGCAGGAAACCAATTGATTGGGGGTCAATGGAGATGACCTTGAAGGCAAAGATTTGAAGTGGCACATGAATTTTGAAGGTGCAAAGGGGATACCGAAGGGTTCTGAGCACGAAGCCGTGCAAAATGATTCTGAAGTCTGTCTCCAGTGTGGAGCTGTAGACGTGCAGCACCACTAAAAGCAGAGCCCTGAGGAGGAGTAGAGTAGGGCGGTGAAAGAGGGCTCTGGCTTCAGTATGTCGAATATGAGACAGAAATCTTAGATACGCAGGTGAAGATGTCGCCCGGGCTCTGAGAAATGCAAGTGGGCAGACTGGGAGTGCAGCCATGGCAACAGAAAGATTTGGGAGTCATCCTTCATTTGAGTTGATCAAGGAAGCGCTGGAGTAATTGAAGTCACCAACAGAGAAAGGGCAGTGAGAGAAACAAGGCCAAGACAAGGGATTGGCTTCTCCAGGGGAACAGTTTTTGAAACAGATTTGTATACAGGAGCTATGCTGGTGACTGACTGCTTTTGGAAGTGGGAGGGAAGAGGGAGAATTGTTTTTGTTTGTTTTGTTTTAAGAAAGGGTCTTACTAGGTAGCCCTGGCTGGCCTGGTGTTTACTATGTAGCTCAGATTGGCCTTGAACACACAGACATCTCCCAACTTGTCCAACTTGCTGGGGACAAGTACAGTCCCTTTAGTGAGTTACAGTGACAAGAGTCAGAAACAAGAGTTCAACTCTTTCATACTTGCATGAGAGACCTTGGTCCAGCCTGTGGTCCCAACAGAAACCAGGCAGCTAGTCTTCTCCTTTATTCCATGGACAAGGTACTGTCTAGGTTCTGGGTTCAGACAAGGGGAGGTACGTCAGACAGACTCAAATGTGAGCTGTCTATCAGCACCACCAACTGAAGGATGTGAGCCTTGGTACTGAACCAGGTCCAGGCAGCAGCTCAAGGTTTGTATTCTGCATCCTGTAGAAAATGCAACTTCCCTGCACAGGCCTGTGGGTAAGCCTCACACGGCCTCCCAGAGAAGTCATTGGAATTGTAGGACCAAGGGGCCTGATTCTGTAAGGAACTGGAGTCCTTGGTACCTGTAATTCTGGGTCCTTAGTGTTTCCTCCAACTGCTCCCATTTAGAGCCTTGCTAGACAGCATGAGGTTCATGAAGCTGGAGAAAATGGAGCCAGTGCCATCTTCAGCACACTTTGTGCTTAAGAGGTTACCTAGTTAAGCAAGTCAATGCCACAGGAGAGGGTTCTGTGGTCTCCGTGTCCTTTCCTTCCTTCTCGGGTGACCCATATCTCAAAGAGAGGGTGTCACCACATTGAGGTTACAGCCCTGTTCTAAAGCCTGTGGGTTGCCTGGGAAACCTGATATTGTTAGAGCCGCCAAGGGAAAAAAAAGTTGAGCTTCATTTTAAAAGACAGAAATCAAAAAAGTTGGCTTTTGATTTTGACTTTCATGTCTTCATACCAACTGACAAGGCACAAATTCTTCTCAACACTTGAAATTTAGAGTATCTGCAGGAAACTTGCAAGAACACACACACACACACACACACACACACACACACACACACACACACGAGAGAGAGAGAGAGAGAGAGAGAGACAGACAGACAGACAGACAGACAGACAGAGACAGAGAGAGAGAGACAGAGAGAGAGACAGAGAGAGAGAGAGAGCACATTTGGTAATTGGATAGGCTAAAAGATCAAGGCAACCTGGCAATCGTTTTTCACTCTACACAGACTTTAAATAATTTAAGGATCACGATTTTTGGCACAAGTCTATAACACTGGTACTTGGGAGGCTGAGGTAGAAGGAGCTCAAGTTAAATGGTAGCTTAGACTACATAATGAGAGTCATCTCCCCCCCAAATTAATATCTGAAGTGTAGCTCAGTGGTAGAAGGTGTGTCTCACATGTGCAAGGCCTTGGATTTTATTCCCAGCACCAAAATAACTGGGTTGCCAATGCACTTCTTTTGTTCTCCTTTTTTGAGTCACTCTGTAGCACAGGCTGGCCTTGAACTCATGTCAGTCCTTCTCCCTCAACCTCCTGAGTGCTGGGATTTTAGACATAGACCAACAAACACATCAGGCTACCAATGCATATTTTAAAAATTTAAGATGTGCCTGTAACGAAGCATCAGCTAGAACTGTGGAGTGCTGCCCCCTTCTGGGTGGGCAGGTGGTCCCCCCAGGTAGCTTCAGGTCCCATTCAGCATGCATCTCTCCTTTGCACTGGGTCCTGTCAGCTGAGGTGCTCAGGAACCCTAGACTTGGCTAAGCTTCATGTCAGGATTGTGATGATGCCCAGCATTGTCACTTTGCTCACAGGGCTGTCTCTCCCCTCCTGCCCTCCATAGACACCAAAGGACAGAAGACAGACTCTTGCAGAGTTTCAGGAGAAGGAGTGACAGGCACAGTCATGTGAAGTTGGGAGAGCTTCACAGAGATTCTAGAAGGCTGCTGCTGGGTGTAAGAGGGAGGGTGGGGTGGGGAAAGGGCAGCCCAGAGCAAAGGAAGATTTAGGCGCAAGAGAATGGTACCTCTAAGGAAGAGACATATATGAGACTAAGAGAAGGTGGAGGCCGGGTCTGGGAGGACTTGCCTGCTGGGATAAGGAGTTTTGGTCCTGGTGGTTTTGAGGCAAAAGTGTGAGCTGATCTGTGTGTCTAGAAGATGAGCATGGGGACACCATTCCGGCTGGACTGCAAGCAAGCAAGATATGATCCGGGGAGGAAGAGCTGCAGATCAAACATTCTTGAAGTTATTTCCATGAGAAGAAATATTGCTTGGATTTGGGGAGGTGCCAGGGAGTAGAGGAAGGAAGGGATGGAGGATTTAGGAATCACACTGATTGGTCTTGGTGACTCCTCAAAGCAGGAAGGGAAATCTGCACACTCTGGCACATGACTACTCTCTGGGATCCAGCCACAAATTAGCCATTGTGTGTTCAGGGTTCTGTGATGCTGATGGCACTTAACCATCCATTAACTCACCAAAGATCACCCAACTACTGTCTGGCCAGCAGACTCCTGTCATACTCTGGTAGGTACCAGGCAGAGGGAAACCCAATCTTCACTCCTACCCTGGGAAGTAGATACCCACACACCCCTTCAGATAGCTTTGGCTAACATAGTACTTTATGCCTTAGTGCACATCCTTACCATATGAGGAAACTAAGGCCCATAGGGTCAATGTGATTTTTCCAGGGTTGCAAAGCTAATAATTGACAGAGCAAGGATTTGAACCTGTGAAGTGTGCTGCAAAACAGAGGGGCTGCCCAACGCATAGTCCTGTTGACTAGTCTATGCCAACTGAGCAGGCTAGTAGCACATGCAGGCCACACACTGCTTCTACACCCAAAACCTCGAGTTTTCTGGTGGCCCTGCGAGTTCAGGGGCCCTCCTTACAACAAGGTAGGGAGGAGAGAAACACTGAGCACAGGTAACCAGCAGTGCAGGCCATGAAGCAACCAGTTTGGTCATATTGCATCTCATTCCTGCCCCGAGTCAGCTAGTAGCTTTCAGTTGTGCCAGGTATCAAATCTCAGTTCCTGACCAACAAACACCTGCAAGACCCTGTGGCAACATGGCTCTTGCCCACATTAGCACTCCCCTTTAGCCACACCTCAAAGATGCATGGGCCCCTACAGTCATTCTTTCCCACTCCAGGGCCTTTGTACTTGTCATTTCCCTTGTGAGGCATGCTCCTTTTCCCTCTTTTGTGTGGCTGCTTTCTTGTTGTGCTATGTATTTCCTTCGCTTAAGTGTGAACTCCATCCTCTTCACTGTTGTATCTCCCAGTGTCTATGTGCCCAATACACAGAAGGAGTTCTCATTATCCTGGTACCAACTATGTCTTAGGCCCTTTACAAACATTCTTTTAATCTTTGAAAACACCCCTAGAAGTTAGCTGTGATTATCTCCATTATATAGCTAGGACACAGAGCTGGTGTGACTTACGCTGGCTCCCCTATAACACATCACTCCAAAGTGTGCATTCAAATGTGGTCTTTAAAAAAGGTGTTTTAGATTTATTTAATTTATATATATGAGTATATGTGCACCAAGTGTGTTCCGGGTGCCTGCCCAGGGAGTCAGAAAGTATCAGATTCTCTGTAACTGCAGTTACAGATGGTTGTATCATGTGGGTGCTGGGAACTGAACCCTGATCCTCTGCAAGAGCAACAACTGAGCCATCTCTAGCCCCATTAAGTGGCTCTTAATTAATTCTGAACTCTTTCCTCCCCATAACATGTCAGTTGACTGACTCGAACTTCCTCAGGAAGGAACTGAAGCAATTCTGGCGGTCACTAGCTGAAGTGGTTTAACCACCGTGGTTGTACCATATTTTCGCTCTTGTTTATTAAAGACCCCAGAAGTACCTCAGAAAGCACAACAGAATTCCCCACTCACCCAAGTGAAAAGTAGCCCCACTCCAGTGGGAAATGCAGCTGAAACCCATAGGATTGAGCATGCTCTGGAGGATGCCAGGGATAGAGGGGTAAGATGCTTCCTGCTGGCCCTGAAGTGTTTTCTCTTCTGCCTTCTAATTTGCCTAGCTCCTTGCACCTCAAAGTAAAATGTGAGACCTTGGGCGAGCATGCAGAATGCAGAATCTCTATGTGCCCTCTTCCCACCCACTGTTTCCCAGCCTGCATTTCAGCAAGATCCCCGGGGCTTTAGTGATTCCTAAGCACTGAACGTTTTGAGAAGCAGTGTCCTAGAAGGGCAGCCTCTGGTTCCTGGACTGGGTTCCCCCAGGACAGGGAGGAATCTTGACACTGCATGCCAGGACCTCTGTGCAGGCCTGATCCCAGCTAGGTTCTCAGTATTGCTTGCTCAATCTGCCCACCCATAGCCAGCAACAGATGGAATAATTTTCTATGTATACTTTGCAGCTCCACCCCTTTCTGTCGCGCCCCCCCCGCCCCCCCCCGCCTGTGGGCTCATGAGGGAGGTCCAGCAACATGGCATTTGCATGTGTAAGCCCCAGACCTCAGAAAAACCTTGGATGGGCGTGTGCTTTTCCTCTTCTTTCTTTACACCCCAAAAGCCCCAAGAAGGAACTTCTAAGGTATCTACACGTTGCCCTCCTTGTCATGGCCCCCTCAGCTTACCTGGCCATGGAGGTCCCTATGCCACTTCTCAAATGTCCCTTAGAAATTCCAGTCGTCCCCAAGGTGCTGAAGGTGTTGCCAAGTGTTGGCTACCAAGCCCTCACTGCACGCAGAACCAAAATAAACCCCCGTTGATATGGAAACAGGTCAAATTATTTTAAGAAAAAAAATTACTCCTTCATTAAGTCATGTTGTTATAGAAACCAGAATTAGGGAAGTAACTTGGCCATGGAGGTTAGGTGCAATGTTTGTGGACAGAGGGTTTTCCAAATAGTGGAAAACTTGTGAAAAATTTGTGAACATATTTCCCTGACCTTTGTCTCTAGGCCAGGAATGATGATAAAGGTCAGTTTAGAGATGCCACTGCCTCATCTGGATAGATCACTCTGCAGGGCCTTGCCAGTGGAATGCACCAAGGCATGAAGCATTATGTAAGCTGAAGCTAATTGAGGGGTGTCCAGTACCACCCAGTATGCAAATTAGCACCTCCACCCAGCAGCAAAGTGAGTGTCCCAACTTACCAGAACTAGAAGGCAGCTAGACCTGAAAAAATTAACAATACCCATTTTTACTGTCTTTTTTTTAAAGATGGGGCTTCATTTTATAACTAGCTTTACCTGGCCTGAAACTCTCTCTGTAGATCAGGCTGGCCTTGAACTCACAGAGACCCACCTGCCTCTGCCTCCCAAGTGCTGGGAATAAGTATGGACCACCACACTGACCGTAAATGTAATTTAAAAAAAAAATTAAAGAAATCCTAGCTGAGCCTGATGTAGTGGTAGATGGCTATAATCCCAGAACTCAGTGGGCTGAGGTACAAGAAGGATGGTGAGTTGTAGGCTAGCCTAGACTACAGACTGAGCCCCTGTGTCAGTTTCAAACAAGTAAGTGTTTTATAAAATGACTTGGAATGTAGTTTGGTGTTAGAGCACTTGCCTAACACATGCAAGGCCCTGGGTTCCATCTCTAACATTGCTGTTCTGAAAATTTGAATCCGTATCTGTTTTTTTTTCACAAGGCTTTTAAGCTTTTAATTTACATGTATATGTATATATAATGATATATATAGATAGATATGTAGATATATAGCAAAAAAAATCCGTGACTAAAAGAGTCTCAAAGAGAGCTTTTAAAATTCATTTTAGCCAATAAACAAAAACAGAAAAATTACATGTATCAGCGGGGTAATGTTTCCATGAATGTCTATATCAGGTGATGTTTAAGGCAGGTTAATGGTCAGCTCTTCAACTGCTTATCTCGAAGCTGTATCTGCTTTTGCTGAGTGGGTTGGCAAATTAACTGCTAGAGAGACCTGAATTTCAACGTGGAGCTACTATTTACCAGCTGTGACCTGAGCCGTTTATAGAGCCTCTCTCGGTCTCATTTTTACAATGAAAATGTGTTGTGGGAATTAGAGATAATGTATGCACAGGGCTTGTCTGGTGCCTGACATATAATAGAGACCCAATAAATGCTTTTGAAGACTTGTCTAGGGAGTAAAAACAGGTCGTGTTGAGCCAAACTCAGAGCAATTAAGTCAAATGTGAAGTTCAAAAATGGGTATTTGGGTGTCCCCGGATGGTTCTAAAGTTCAGGCAGGGTTGGGAACCCATACTCAGGCAGGTGTATGCCTATCCTGGGCTCCTATTTTGGGCAGAAAGATAAACAAGCTTACAGAAGAAACAGTACCGAATACTCAATACATAAGCCAGCATACTGGCATCTTCTACCAGATCATACAGGGGTTCCAGAAATGGTGGTTATGACCCCTTCCCCTCACGAGGGTCTTAACAGTAGAAAGGACAAAGGTCAACAAGCAACCACAATATTTATGACCAAGACTCCAGTTCCCCCTGCCCCCGGTGCTGGGTGTGTAACCAGGATGTCCAGTAGTAAACTCCATGAAAAGCTAACTGGAAGAATTACAGGACTTAAGAATGGTGGTGCATAGCTGTCATCTCATTGCTAGGGAAGCTGAAGGCAAGAAGATCAAGGGGTTGAAGGCCAGCCTTGTCTATATAATGAGACTCTTTCTGAGACACACACACACACACACACAGAGAGAGAGAGAGAGAGAGAGAGAGAGAGAGAGAGAGAGAGAGAGAGAGTGAGAGAGAGACTGACAGACAGACAGACAGACAGACAGACAGACAGACAGACAGACAGAAGAATTGTAGCATCCATTTCATGGTAGCATTTTAGTGGCAGGGAAGGGATGCAGAAACTCTGATCAGTTAGTCAATCGTCCTCAGAAAGAGTGGATGTTTTCAAAAACAGCTGAAGGGGAATCCATGCATTTGTCCATCCTACATGCATTTACTGAGCATCTATTATGTGTCTCAGACTGTGGATATGCTGGCAACCAAGACAGACAGGGCCCCTGGTCTCAGGATAAAGCAAGCAGTTTGATAATGAAATCAATAAACAAGAAAAGTTTTAAATGTTGGTAAGTGCTGTGAAGTGCTAGAGTGATTAAGATGGGGACACCATAGCAAAACCACAGAAAGCCTTCCTGAGGGGATGTGTGAGCACATTCAGATGGTGTTTCTGGCAAAGTGAATAGTTACACAAAGGTCTTAACATTGGAATTGGCCTGGCATACTTGAGGAGCAGCAAGAAGGCCTCTGTGATGAGAAAGATGCAAGCAAAGAAGGTATTACGCAATGGAGTCAGATTGGGGTAGTGAGCAGAGGCTGGTTCACTCAAACCCTGGACCATACTGAGAACTGCATTTTAGTATAGTAATGAGAGACAGATAGGGGAACAGTGGGGTGTGATTTGCCTTTTTCTTTACTAACAGCTTGAAATAGGTTTCACTTGCCATACAACTCACCTATCTAAAGCATATAATCCCATGGTTCTTAGTGTATTATTCTCAGATATATGCAACTGTCACTCACTTGAGACAAAGACTTTTCTTATCCCCAAAAGGACATATTTCACTCATAAGCAATCACTTCCCAACCTACCAACCTTTCTACCCACCCCTACCTTAAGAAAACCACCCATCTACTTTCTGTCTCTGTGTATTCGCCTATTCTGGACACTTCATAGAAACAGAATCATACAGTGTGGGACCTTTGGCAACTGACTTCTGCTACTTAGCATAATGTTTTCAAGGTTCCCATATGTTATGCCATAGGGAAGCACTTGGTTCTTTCCATGGCTGAATAACATTTTCTTTTTCTATTAACATTTCGTGAACATTTGGGTGGTGTCTTGGTTACTTTTCTATTGCTATGATAAAACACTGTGACAAAGGCAATTTATAGAAGAAACAATTTATTTGGGCTTAGAGGGTTTGAGTCCAGATGTTGACTGGAGGTAGCAGGTGTGAGTCTTTAAACTTTCAAAGCCTGCCTCCAGTGACACACTTCCTCTAGCAAGGCCACACCCCTTAGACCTTTCAGTGTCATCAATTGGGGACCAAGTATTCAAATGCCTGAGACTATGGGGGGCATCTCATTCACACCATCTCAGAAGATTTATTAGTTTTTGCCCATTATACATAATGTTGCTCTAAACACTTGCCAGGTTTCCATATCTTTGGGTAGGATGTTTGTTCCATATCTTTTGCCAGATGTTTGGGGTAGGTTGTTTGGTTATATGGAGATTCTATGTGTAAGCTCTCTGTTTAGTTATTTGAGGAGTTACAAGGCTGTTTTCCATAGTGGCTGCATCATTTTCCTCACCAACACTTATTCTCAGCTGTTTCCTGTTGCTGGCCATCCTGATAGTTATGAAATGGTTCCCATTGGGGTTCATTTTGCATTTCCCTGTGAGTTTGGGCTTCTTGTCATATTTACTGGTTATTTGAGATAAGGTTTCATTTTGTAGCTTGGGGTGGCCTGATACTCCCTATATACACCCAGGCTGTCCTCAAACTCATGATCCTCTCACCCCTGCAACCCAAGTGCTAGGATTACAGATTTACATCACCATGTCCAGCTGTTACTCATTATTATTATTATTATTATTATTATTATTATTATTATTATTAGTTAAATTTTATGTTTATGGGTGTTTTGCCTGCCTCTATGTCTGTGCACTATGTGAGTCTGGTGTGAGAAGAGGGCAGAACAGGACATTGGATACCCTAGATCTAGAGTTACTGATGGTTGTGAGCCACCGTGTGGGTGCTGGGAATTGAACCTGGGTCCTCTGGAAGAGCAGCCAGTGCTCTTAACTGCTGAGCCATTTCTCCAGATTTTCCTTTTTATTATTGAATTGTCAAAATATAGAGTACTCTAGACACAAATTGATTATCAAATACATGATTGACAAATATTTTCTTCATGGCTCCTCTGGAAGAGCAGCCAGTGCTCTTAACCGCTGAGCCATTTCTCCAGCTTTTCCTTTTTATTATTGAATTGTCAAAATATACAGTACTCTAGACACAAATTCCTTATCAAACACATGATTGACAAATATTTTCTTCATTGTTTGAGTTACCCTTTAATTTTCTTTCTTTTTTTTTCCAGATTTTTTTATTTGAATTAGAAACAAGATTGTTTTACATGTCAATCCCAGTTCCCTTCTCCCCCCTCCTCCTTCCCTACCACCCCCCAACTAACAACCTACCTAACCCATATCCTTTCTGCTCCCCAGGGAGGGTGAGGCCTTCCATAGGAGGTCTTCAGAGTTTATCATATCCTTTGCAATAGGGCCTAGGCCAACCCCCGTGTGTCTTGGCTCAGGGAGTTTTAATTTCCTTTTTCCCCTCTTTCTATTTATTGTTTGAGAATTTCATACATTCGTACATACATATAATTCATCTTGATCAAATCCAACCCCCATATCCCCCTCCAATTCCTCCACTTTCCCCCACCACTTTTCCATTCCCATCTTTATGTGCTCTTTTTTAAAGCCACTGAGTCCACTTAGTGTTGCCAGTGTGTCTGTGGGTGTTAGACCACCCATTGGAGCATGGGACATGTATCAGGAACTGCCATCAATTACCTATAGCTCCTCAACTAAGGGCAGGACTTCATAAGCCACCACCCCACCCCACCCCACCCCACCCCCGCCTGGAATTTCTGCTACCTTGCTCTTCATTCTACTGGCAGTCTTTTGCCTGCAGTCCCAGCTACTGTAAGCCCTTTCATTTTCTTGATGGTGAACTTTGAAATTCAAAAGCTTATAACCTTGACGAAGTTTACTTTGCCTATTTTTCTTGTGTTGCTCATGTTTGCTTTTGGTGTCATATCAAATAAACCACGGCCTCATGCCTGAGTGAATTTCAAGAAGAAAATTTCTTTGTTCGATGTGCAAGGAACAGATAGGAGGCAGAACTACAAGGACCCAAGCAAGAGAAGAGATGACTGCAGCAGACAGGGACCCTTTGTCCACAACTTTCTGACTCCATGCATAGCTTGAGGTTCCTAGCGAGGGGAGAGCGCCGAACCAGTTGGGGTGAACTAGACCCAGGCACACTGGTGGGACAGTCTCATTTTCTTTTTTATAAAGATGTATTTATTTAATGTATATGGGTACTTTGTCTGCATGAGCTGCCATGTGGGTGCTGGGAATTGAACTCAGGACCTTCAGAAGAGCAGTGCTCTTAACCACTGCGCCATCTCTCCAACCCCAGCCTCATTTTCTTGCACTGCTTTTATACCCATGCCACTTCTTGTTTCTTTTTCTGCTTTGAACCTTGTTGGGCAATGCAGACATTTGAAAAGATGCAGGCTCAGGGCAAGGTCAGAAGGTAATGTGGGTGGTCTTCAGTGGCTGGGGAAGAGCCTCTGTCATGGTCATTCAGTGTAGGACCCAAGAGCCCTTCCTCTTTCTGGACCTCAGTTTCTACATCTGGTGCGTGAGGGAGCTGTATAAGGTCTCTTGACTTTTCACAGGCTTCTTCATTCTCACAAGGTAACTAAGCAATAAATATTTATTATGGTAGCAAGGGAGAGCCTACGCAAACTGCAGAGTGATGTTTATAGTATAATCACATCTGTTTGACACAGGAGAACTTCCAGAAAGATACACCCAAGGTATGGATCAGCAGTGCTTGCCTCTCATGTCAGATTAGGATTTTCCTCATTCAGTCTGTTTGCTTTGATCTCTAACCATGATAAACTTGTTTTTGAAAGAAAAAGAAAAGCATGGCAGATAAAGGTTTAAAGTTGACAAATTTGAAAAAGAGTAGTTGCCTAGAAACTATTAGCAGGCAAAAGGAGTAGGGAGGTGGCAGAGGGCTACGTCATCCGTCAGTGGTGGAGATCTCACCCCTGCCAAGTCAGCTGGGAGGCTGACTTTAGTGCGGGAGGACTGTTGGGGAGGCTCTTGGGATCTTGGTCTGTGGAAAGCGAGTGTGCCAGGGGGTACTGTAAACTCAGTGCTGTCCGAACAAGCCCCCTCTCCAACACCCTGTCCATGCCAGGAGAAGCTCTGAACTGAGTTGGATGCTCTGAGTTGCCCTAAGTTGCTGGAGAAGGAGGTGTGACATTATCAAAAGTAATCCTTACAGCAGGTAGATAATAAAATGCCTTCTTTGGGCACCTCTACCATTGGGGGAGTACTTATTTATCCCTGAGTTAAGATCTGAGCAGCTGTGCAAAGCAACCACTGCCTAGCAGAGGTGACCGCCATGAAGGCAGATGTTATGAACTGGCTTACTTTTTCTCCCTCCTTCTTCCATTCCTTCCTTCCTTTCTTGTGCATATGTGTGCCCAGGGTTGAACCTAGGTCCTCACAAATACTAGGCAAGCTCTCTAATACTAAGCTACAGACACACCTAAGGGATTTTGAAAAAAGAAAAAGCATTGTTTAACTCAGAGTCCTGACTGCATCTACAATTCTGAGCACTGATCTCTATCCAGACTCGTGTCCTTGGGCAGTGATCTTTACAGGTCTGCGTGAGCCAGTCCTTAGTTTAGGTGCTACCGGGAATCCAGGCACTACCTTGGACTCTATGATCCTTTAACTGGAAGTTACCTATGAGGAAACCTAAGCTCAGGGAGTTCACACAGCTAGGTTAGGTAGAGACAGTCTCAAAGTGAGGTATGTCCAACTCCAAGGTGCCACCCTCTTTCTCTGGAAACATGACTGCCCAAACTTGCCAACCATTTGTTTCTTGGACAGATGGACAGATCTTCCTCTGGTTATCGCTGAGCCAGTTGGTTCCCTGTGTTCACCAATCAGCAGGACTCAAAGCTGATCTGCTCGTAGTAAAGCCCTTACTTTTCTACAAGACTGTTCTCTTTGTAATGACAGCTTTTTTCCCTACCATGAACAAGCCTGAATTTCCTCAAGTTTGGGAGACAGAGGAGGCTGTAGGCAGTCCAGCTGAGTTAATCTTGAGTTAATCTTATTTGCCTGTGAGATCAATTGGCTGCGGGCACCAGGCAAGTGACAGCACAAGGCATTAATTCAGCAGCAATTGGAGCAGCCTCACAGCCAGGAACTGATTTATCAATCCCTTTAATGGATGGGATCACATTTAGCTAATTGTGTCTGAGGCTGGCACCAATAAGATGGCCTCCTTGTGATATGGGTATCCTGCAAGGATGAGGGAATGAAAGGTGGGTAGTAAGTTATGCCACCCTCCTGGCCACTCCTGTTTGGGTTCTAGGTATCCCTGAACTATGTGTTCTGTTGAAGTCAGCATAGTGTAGGACAAAGTGGTTCTCAAGCATAGTCCTTTCGCCAGCAGCGTCAACATCCATTGGGAACCTGTTAGGCATGCAGATTTCTGGGTCCCATACCTCAGCTGGAGTATCTGCAAGTGCTGAACAATAAATAAATAGCTAAATAGTCTTTGTTTCATTTCCCCCAAAGAGGTGTGAATACAAACTCTGGTAGTAGGCAGCCTGGATCGTATCTGTATGACCTTGGACAAGCTCTCTGACCTTTCAGTGTCTCGATTTCTTCATCTGTAACATGAGGGAAATGATAGCATCTGCTTCACGGATTCTTGTGAAGATTAAGTTTGTGCCTAAAGCCATGTCTGGGACATTGGTGTGTGTGTGTGTGTGTGTGTGTGTGTGTGTGTGTGTGTGTGTGTGTGTGTGTTCCTTCAGCATGACAGTGATTCTAAGTGGATCATAAAGTGTGTGTGTGTGTTACTGTAATGCTATTTATATATGAATAATAGACAGTAGAATGGAATTCAAGGTTCCAGAAGTTTAGAGGCAGAAAGGAGTGAACAAGTGTCTTTTGAATCAAAGGAGGCTTAACCACGGTACTGAGTGTGGCTGGTCCAGGGAGTTCACTTGGGGAATGGATATGAGGCTAAGAGCCAGACACAGCAGAGAGGGAGAGAGTCTATCTAAGATGTAGGGAGGTCCTGGAAGCTGTCCCGAGTTCATTGATTGCTGTGAAGATGTCTGAATTACCCCATGAGAACCCAAGTAGATTTCAATTTTCAAAGCTGGTCAGTGAACTCTACTCATTGCCATCTCCATTTCCACAAGTTCCAGCATCCTGTAATCAGGAAATCTGTGAAATCTGATATAGGGCTGGGAGAGCTGATTGCAAGACCAAGATCCAGCTTAGGTGATTGGGGTACGGGTAGATGAGGGACGAGCATGAATCTCCAACCATGCTGCTCCCAGCCCCACCTGTCCCTTTGAAACTATGGTCCCCAGAATATAGAAACTATTAAGAGTTTAGTATGACTCTTGCCTCTAAAGTATATTTCTTTGCATCCTAACAAACACTTCAATTCATAGTGGGCCCAATGCCTACTAATATATGGTCGCTGTCTGGGCTCTACTGCAATGCACTGGGATTTTGCAGCTTGTCACATAGTTCCCCAGTCACATTTTCCCACCTTGTCTTGATGCCTCAGTATGTTTTTGTGGTACACTTCTGCTTTATAACCCTTGCTGCTTGCTTGTGGTTTTTGCTTCAGAACAGCTTTATTGAGACAAAGCATGTGTACACTATAAAATCCAGCCATTTCCAGTTGTGCAATTCAGTGGGTTTATACTACACTGAAACAACTTCACAGAGTATGCAGCCATCACCATTATCAATTTTAGAGCATCACCCTAATGTGCCCATTATCAGTCATTCACCATTGCCTCCCAAGCCTCTCTCCAGCCTTAGGCAAGCATTGATATATTTTCTGATTTTGTGAATTTGCCTGTTCTGGATGTCATAAAATGGGATCATTCATGATGTAGCCTTTTGCAGCCAGCTTCTTTCACATAGTTTGATGTTTTCAAGGTTTATCCACAATGGCAGTACTTCGTTCATTTTTATCGATGAAGAACTTTTTCATTGTATAATTGATTAGTTTATAGACTCGCCACTTGATGAGCATTTGGATTGTTCTACTTTGGGGTGAGAGTAAATAGTTCAGCTATAAAAATCTATGTTTAAGTTCTTATGTGGACATATGTTTTCATTTCTCTTGGGTATAGTTCTAGGAGCAAAAGCATTACATCATGCGGTAACTCTGTGTTTAACGTTTTGGAAGACTGCAAGGCTGTTTTTCAGAGTGGATTCTTCCACAATGTATGAGGGGACTAGTTTCTCCACATCCTAACTAACATGTATCTGATTATATCATCATCATCATCATCATTATTATAGCTATCTTAGTGGGTGTGAAGTGGTATTTTTTAAATTTGTTTCCCTAGTGATTAATTGTGTGTTGAACATCTTCTCATGTGTTTGTTGGCTATTTGTTTATCTCCTTTGGAGAAATATCTTTTAAGACCCCTTGCCAATTTTTGATCTGGATTTTTATCTCATTGATTTATAAGAGATGCTTATACATTTTAGATGCAAGTTTATCATATACATAGCTTGTAAATAGTGCTCACATTCTGTAGGGTGTCTTTTCACTTTCTATATGGAATTACTTATAACAAAAAGTTTTAAATTTCGATGAAGTCCAATTTGTATTTTCTTTTATTGTCATATCTAGGGTTATAAACTGTAGATTGGTTATCATTTTCTTTATGTCTAATGTCCACTTTTGAGTGAGTACAACAGTGTTTGTCTTTCTGGGTCTGGGTTACCTCATTCAGGATGTTTTTTTCCTAGTTCCATCCATTTGCCTGAAAATTCCATGATGTCACTGTTTTTTTTAATATTCCATTGTGCAAATGTACCACATTTTCTCCATCCATTCTTCTGTTGAGAGGCATCTAGGTTGCTTCCAGGTTCTGGCTATTACAAATAATGCTGCTATGAACATAGTTGAACAGATGTCCTTGTTGTATGAATGTGCATCTTCTGGGTATATGCCTAAGAGTGGAATTGCTGGGTCTTGAGGTAAATTGATTTCCAATTTTCTGAGAAACCACCATATTGATTTGCAAAGCAGCTGAAAAAGTTTGCACTCCCACCAGCAGTGGAGGAGTGTTCCCCTTACTCCATACCCTCTCCAGAATAAACTGTCATTTGTGTTTTTTTTAAGATTTATTTATTTATCTATTTATTTATTTATTATGTTTACAACATTCTGCTTCCATGTATATCTGCACACCAGAAGAGGGCACCATATCTCATTACAGATGGTTGTGAGCCACCATGTGGTTGCTGGGAATTGAACTCAGGACCTATGGAAGAGTAGTTAGTGTTCTTAACCTCTGAGCCATCTCTCCAGCCTGTCATTCGTGTTTTTAATCGTAGCCATTCTGACAGGTGTAAGATGGTATCTCAGAGTCGTTTTGACTTGCATTTCCCTGAAATTAAGGATGCTGAGCACTTCCTTAAGTGTTTTTTTTTTTTTTTTGGCCACTTGAGATTGTTCTGTTGAGAATTCTGTTTAGATCTGTACCCCACTTTTTAATTCAATTATTTGGTATTTTGATGTCTAGCTTCTTGAGTTCTTTGTATACTTTGGAGATCAGCCCTCTGTCAGATATGTGGTTGGTGAAGATCTTTTCCCATTCTGTAGGCAGTCATTTTGTCTTGTTGACCATATCCTGTGCCTTACAGAACCGTCTCGGTTTCAGGATGTCTCAATTATTAATTGCTGTTCTCAGTGTCTGTTATACTGGTATTATATTTAGGAAGTAGTCTCCTGTGCCAATTCGTTCAAGGCTGCTTCCCAGTTTTTCTTCTATGAGGTTCAGTGTGTCTGGATTTACGTTGAGGTCTTTGATCCATTTGGACTTGAGTTTTGTGCATGGGAATAGATATGGATCTATTTGCAATCTTTTACATGCCCACATCCAGTTATGGCAGCATCATTTGTTGAAGATGCTTTGTTTTTTCCATTGTATAATTTTAGCTTCTTTGTCAAATCTAAGAAACCATGATCTAATCTAAGGTCTCAAAGATTCATACCTATGTTTTCTTTTAAGTTTTATAGCTTTAGCTGCTATGTGTAGGTCTTTGATACACTTGGGTTTACTTTTGAGTGTACATAGGGATGGATTCCAGTTCCACTTTTTTTGCATTTACCTAGCCGTTGTCCCAATACCACTTGTTGAAAGGACTTTCCCATTGAACGGAATTGGCACCTTTGTCAAAAGTCAGCTGGTAATAGATGAGTGAGCTTGTGGCTGGACTCTTGATTCGGTTATATTGTTTTATATATTTAATTTCAAGTCTGATAATTAAGATTTTAATTATGAAAAACTTGTATAAAGTTTTAAAATCAATAAGTAAGCCCTCCAACTTTGTTCTTCTAAGTATTCTGCTCCATAAACATGCCATGTCTTTCTGCTTGCTTTCATAGCTATCTTTTCCATGTTTTGTAGTTTTATTTTTTTAAAGATTTATTTATTTATTATGTATACAGTTTTCTGTCTGCATGTATACCTGCAGGCCAGAAGAAGGCATCAGATCTCATTAGAGATGGTTGTGAGCCATCATGTGGTTGTTGGGAGTTGAATTCAGGACCTCTGGAAGACCAGCCAGTGTTCTTAACCACTGTGCCATCTCTCCAACCTGTAGTTTTCAGTATACAAATTTTGCACCTCTTTTGTTAGCTGTGTTTCTGTGTGTTTTATTTTATTTTATTTTATTTGGAGAAGAGGTGTTAGTGCTACGGATTGAACCTAGGGTCTTATGCATGCTAAAGAAGTGCTCTACCACTGAGCACTATTTTCAGCCCTGTGATTTATTTTAATTCTCTGTAGACCAGGCTGGCCTTGAACTCTCAGAGATCTGCCTGCTCTGTAGAGATTAAAGGCACGTGCCATCATCGCCCAGCTTTATTTTAATTTTTAAAGGAAAAGTCTTATGTATCTCAGGCTAGCCTTGAACTCACTGTGTAGTCAAGGATGAACTTGAATTTTTGATCCTACAGGCTCCTTTAGTGTTGGGAAGACAGACATGTGCCACCAAGCTGGTTTTATTCAGTGCTGAAGACTGAACCCAGGGCATCCTGCATGCTAGAAAAAAAGGCATTCTACCAACTGAGCCACTTCTCAGCCCTCTTTTAGTGTTTTTTATTTTGAGATAGGGTCTCACTAAATTGTACAGGCTAGACTTTACCTCATTCTGTAGCCCAGGCAGGGCTTAAACCTGAGATCCTTCTGCTTTACCCTCCTGAGAAGCTGGGGTTACAGGCTTGAACCAGGCCCAGGTTTTTTTATTTGTTTGTTTGTTATTTTTGTTTTTGTTTTTATTCTTCAAGACAGGGTATCTCTGTGTAGCCCTGGCTGTTCTGGAACTCGATCTCCAGACCAGACTGGCCTTGAACTCACAGAGACACATCTGATTCTGCCTCTGGAGTGCTGAGATTAAAGATTAACTACCACCGCTGCCTGGTTAAGCCCAGGCTCTTTGTTCTTTTTAAAAATATATTTATAGCTGGGCATGATGGTGCATGCCTTTAATCCTAACACTCAGGAGGTAGAGACAGGCCAGCCTGGTCTACAGAGTAAGTTCCAGGACAGCCAGGGATACACAGAGAAACCCTGCCTCAACACCTCCCAAGCATATGTGTGTGTGTGTGTGTGTGTGTGTAGGTAGGTAGGTAGGTAGGTAGGTAGGTAGGTAGGTAGGTAGGTAAGCATATTGTGGTGTACATGTAGAGTTCAGAGGACAACTTTTGGGAGGCAGTTCTCTCTTTTCATCTTGCTTCTGTTGCTGATCAGGGAATTCCAAGGTAGCTGGCCCACAAGTTTCCAGGTTCTCCTGTCTGCCTTCCATCTCCATAGCAGTACTGACATTATACATGTTCACCACCACATCTGCTTTTTACATGAATTCCAGGCATGGAAGTCAGGTCATCGAGTTCATATGGGTAGTGCTTTTATCTATTAACTCATTTCTCTAGCCCACATTGCTTTATTTTTTATGATGATATTGTAAATAGAATTGGTTTCTTTTTTATTAGTGTTCATCATTGGGTATCAAATGATCCTTGTATATGCCAGTCAGGCACTCTCCCATTGAGCTACAGACCTAACTATCTTTTTAGAATTTTTATTTGGAGACATGGTCTCACAAAGTTGCCTTGGCTAGCCACGAACTTTGTATCTTCCTGTCAATGCATTTTTTGTTTTGTTTTGTTTTGTTTTGTTTTTCGAGACAGGGTTTCTCTGTGCAGCTTTGGAGCCTATCCTGGCACTTGCTCTGGAGACCAGGCTGGCCTTGAACTCACAGAGATCTGCCTGCCTCTGCCTCCCGAGTGCTGGGATTAAAAGCATGCGCCATCAACGCCCGGCCGATTCATTTTCAATAGCTGGGATTATAGGCTTGCACTATCTATCACTCCTGATTTATTTTCTTATTTCATTTCAGATTTTATTACAAGTATATAATGTTACATTTTTATATAATTCATAGGCTACAACCTTATCAAACACATTATTTTTAATAGATTTCTAGTGGATTTCTTGGAGTCTTTCATGTATGAGATCATGTCATCTTTGAAATTTAATTTACTTCTTCCTTTCCAATCTGTATGTATTTTATTTAATTTTTTAATTTATTCATTCTGGTTACAACCTGTATGCATTAACTTACTCTTCTGACTCCATGATAAAATAGCATGATCAAAAGCAACTCAAGGAAGAAAGGATTTATTTATGGTTCCAGAGGGATAAAGTCCTCCATAGTGGGGAAGGCATAGCAACAGAAGCAGGAAGCAGAGAGATCACATTTCATCTTGATAAAGGAAGCAGACAGCTGGAACAGGAAGTGGGGTGAAGCCATAAAACCCTCAAAGCCCACCTCCACTGATGCACTTCCTCCAGGAAGGCACCATCTCCAAAAGGCTCCATAACTTCCCCAAAGAGCATCACCAACTGGGGACCAAGTTGGTGTTCATATACATGAGCCTGTGAGAATTTCTCATTCAAACCACCACACTCCAGTATAATGATGAATGGAAGTAGTAAAGACTAGACACCCTGCTCCTGTTTCTGATCTTAGGGGAATGTATTCAGTGTTTCAACACATTAAATGTGATGTTATTGTGAGTTTCTCTTTCATGCTTTTTTGTCTATTATAGCGAAATCGAAGAAGAGCTGTAGTCCGTAGGGTTAGGATGTCTTTATTCAGACAAACACCAGCCAAACACAAGCCAGAGAGAGTGCCCAGAGGCAGCAGGCTAGGGAGGCCAGAGAGAGGGCTCCCACGTGTCTGCCACCCCCTTAAGAACTCATCCTAAACCTCCCCTGACCACGCCCTCACAGGCATAGTCAAGCATACCTGTAGCCAGCTCCTAGGAGGCGGGGCTACAGTGTCTCCCTACAGTCTATTCTTAGTTTGTTTGCATGCTTTCATCATGAAAGGACATTACATTTTTATATCAAATCCTTTTTGTGCATTCTAAAATTGATCATGATTTTGTTTTTGATAAAATCAATATGATATATTACATTGATTTTCAGATGCTAAAACAATCTTTCATTCTTAAGATAAATTCTACTTGGTAGTAGTATATGATTACTTTTATATATTACTGGATTTGGTATGCTAATATCTCATTGAGAATTTTGACATTCATATTGCTAAGGGATAATGGTCTGTATTGTGTTGTTCGTTGTCAGTGTTAGTAGTACTGGCCTAATGGGATGAGCTGGAAAGTGTTACATTTGCATCAAGATTTTGAATGTATTTATAAAGAATTGGTGTTAAGTTTTCTTTAAATAATATTTGGTAGACTTCACCAGTGAATCCATATGTTTCTGGCCTTTATAAAAAATTCATATATATATATATATATATATATAATATTTTACTTATCCATTCATTTTTAAAAGATTTATTTATTTGTATTTTATGCGTGTGCACCACATGCATTCAATGTACATGAAAGCAAAAAGAAGGTGTCAGATTCCCTGAACCATGTGGGTGACAGGAACTGAACCTGGATCCTCTACAAGAGCAACAATAAGCCATCTTCCCAGCCCCCTGCGCTTTTCTTTGTAGGTAGCTTAGTCTCTTTAGTTATTATAAGATTATTTGAAGATTCTATTACTTCTTTAATCAATTTTAAATTTTTTATTTCTCAGTGTGTGTGTGTGTGTGTGTGTGTGTGTGTGTGTGTATGTTAGTGCAGACATAAGCATGGCATGTGTGTCTTAGTCGAGTTCTTTTGCTATAAAGAGACACCAATACCAAGATTATAAAAGAAAACATTTAATTGGAGGTTTGCTTACCGTTTCAGAGGTTTGGTCTATTATCATCATGGTGCGGAGAGTGGCAGCACACGTTGTTAGTATTCAGGCCTGTCCTTGGAGTTCTGACAGGATACTTCCAGCTGCAGCCACTAAGAGCACCACCTGTGCATAGTCACTATGTTCCCTTTTAAAAGGGTCCTGCCCACCTCTCATCATTTTCTCTCTTTCCCTCTCTCTGTCTCTGTCTCTCTCTGCCCCTCTTTCCTCTTTCTTACTGCTCCTGTTTCTGGAGGCGGGTCTCCCTCCTCCCCTTTCCCTTTTTACAATCATTTTCCCTTAATAACACCCCCCCCCCCCCCCCGCTTGAACTCTGTTGCATGGTGTCTTTCTCTCTAGAGCTGCTTTTCTTCAATTACAACACACATAGCTCTGGAGCAGTAGCTAAGAGCTTTTGAAACCTCAAAGCTCGCCTCTAGTAACACATATCCTCCAACAAACCACACCTCCTATTCCTTCTCAATAGTGCCACTCCCTGGTGACTAAGTATTCAAACATGTGAGCCTATGGGAGGTCATTTTTATTCAAACCACCACATTGAGTGGAGGACAGAGGACAACTTTCTAGAGTCAATTCTCTCCTTCTTCCATGGACTCTAGGGATAGAAGTTAGGTCATCAGGCTTGCACAGCAAACACTGGGACATCTTGCTGGCCTTATCTTCAGTCATTTTTGACAGTTTGTACCTTTCTAGGAATTTTGTCATTTCATCTAGGTTTTCTTTTTGGCATACAACTGTTAACAGATTCTTCCCTTCTATTCCTTTTGCTTCTGTAAGGTCAATTGTAATATCCCCATGTTTACTTCTGAGTTTTATTCATTTGAGAGCCTTCTGTCTGTTACTCTTGGTCAGTCTAACCGAGAGTTTTTTGGGCTTTTTTTTTTTTTCCGATACAGGGTTTCTCTGTAGGTTTTTGGAGACTGTTCTGGAACTCTCTTTGAAGACCAGGCTGGCCTCGAACTCACAGAGATCCGCCTTCCTCTGCCTCTGGAATGCTGGGATTAAAGGCGTGTGCCACCACCACCCGGCTTAATCAAGAATTTTTGAAACTCCATTTGGCCTCCTTCTGCCTGTGTTTAAACATCTAAGAGTGTGTATGCATGTCCTTTACAGGCACGAAAATAAGTCTCCTCATTCCTACATGAGGAGCTTTCAGCCTGAGCCCCGGCGCATACTTTTCCGTTCCTTGTGCTGAGGCAGATTTATTCTGAACTAGCGTCTGTAGTAATCAGTGGTTGTGGTGCACAGGGCTGTCACAATCCTACCTCTCAGTGTGGGAATTAAGCTGCAGCCTTTTAGTACATGGCCCTCAGCCAAAGTGGTTCATTTCTGTGTAAGTATGAGGGCCAGGAACAGAGCCGGAAGGCATCAGGTTCTAACAGCAGGGACCCTCAAGCAAGGCGTTGTAGACAGGCCTGGGGCTTGATCATGTGGAGTATTGTCTATATTGTGTCCTGAATGGGAGCGGAGGCAAAGAAGGCCTCCTCCTGTCCTGACCATATGTCTTCTTGGTCACAGTGCCCAGTGCTGTGCTGTCCTGGTTGGCAGGGACTCGGGTGACAAGTGGGGGACTCAGGAAGGCAGGAAAAGGCATTTGAGATGTGGGGCAAGGGCTGATATGCTGAAGATCTAGGGTGACTGGCCCAATTGGTAGTTTTCCCCCTTTTCTCTGCATGCCCCAAGTCTGGCCCAGGCCCTCGGGTAAAGCATTCACTAGTTCAGAAAATGTGTTAGAGTCCATAACATACCTACTTCTGGACTATTTCTGTGTCTCCTGTGAGCAGGTCTCAATTTTAAAACAAAGCAAACACCACCAACATGTCCTTGGTGAGAAAATGAAAAAAAAAAAAGAAGAAGAAGCATCAAGTCGCTGGGAGGGACGTGTGGTAAGCTAGAAACCCAAACCAACTGTGACAGCAGCAGCCCCACCCCGGGGCTGCTGACTCAGGACCAAGAGGAAGAGGGAGCTGCCAGACTTCATGATTTCTGTAAACAGTTCTTGAAAGAGAAACAACACACTTGTCCCTCTGCCAGCCCGCAGCTTGTCCCCACAGCTGACAGGGCAGCCATTGTCTTTCCTCTGATACCCTTTGGCAGGACTCCTTAATTTGAGCTCCATGGATGTCTAGTGACTCTACAGCTAGAATTCTGGAGATCTGAGAACTGGGGTAGAAAAACAATTTGACCTTTTCTCCGCCAACCATGAACAGAATTTTAGCATTTCCTCGAAGTATGAATGTAGGCAACAACAGTATTAGCCGAATTGGGATTTTTCTCACAACTATTTTCATATCGTAATACAGTTGTTACATTTCAGAACTCATCAGACTCTAATCTCCAGACTTGCCATTAAGCCTTGTGATTTAATCTGTTATTAGAGATAGAATTGAACCACAAAATGATAAAAAGGCAGTTTCACATGATTTATCTCCTTTGTCATGCTACATATTTTATTTTATGCATGCAAGGCAAGGAAGAACGTATCTCAAAAAAATGTTATTTTGAGAAAAGATCCAGGTTTACCAAAATACCAGAGGAGTTCACACTTGACTGGCTGAAGCTTAAGACCTACCCTAGACCTTAGACCACTTTTGCTCCTTGGGCCTAGTTTGGTTTTGTATTTGTGTGCTTTTACCTGTTTGTTGAGAAGTGTGTGTGTGTGGGTCCTCACTATATAGCCAAGGCTGGCCTTGAACTCGAGGTTCTCCTGCCTTAAATTCCCAAGTACTTGGATTAAAGGCATGAGCTACCATGCCTGAGTACTAGTTTTGTCGTTGTTTTGTTTTTCTTGAGACAGGGTCTTACTAGGCAGCCAAATCTGGCCTAGAACCTTCCATTCACCTGCCTTAGTGCTGGAATTACAGGTGTGTGTCACCATGCCCAGATCTCTTGGGTTTCATTTCTGAACCATGAAACTTTGCCTATCTACATGCTAGTATTATGACATTGGTCAGCTTTGCCTCTCTGCCATGTGTCTTAATCTACCAAAAGAGGACTAGTAGAACTACTCCTAGGAATGTTGTGATAATTAATAAATGTAAAGCACTTGGGCTTGACTCATGGTTAGTGCTAACTAGGTATTGGCTATTATCGTCATTGCTGGTTCATAACAACGAGCTCATTAATATCTTCTATTATTACCTCCATTTTTAGAGAAAGGAAAGCAAGACTTAGAGAAACACAGTGATCAACTCAAGGGCAGGCATCAAAAGAAGGGCAGAGGCCGAGTTCAAGGCTGAGTCTGCATAAGCCTTAAGCCCAGTGGAGGTCATTCTTCACTACAGAGTGAGAGGAGGTCATGGCCCTCAGAGAGATGATGGACATTGCCAGGGAGCTCAGGTGAGAAGAAACAAGGAGCTGCCTGGCAGCCTGAATAAGCTAGACTTCACCCTCTGTCCTCAATATACCAATTAAAGAGAGAAGTAATCATGAAAACCAGATAAAAGTGGTTTTCAATGTGGCCACATTGAGAAGAGGAACAGTGAGTCCAAGTCCATATTTGGGGCTACAGACGAGGGGGGTAATCACTGATCCATTATAATTCTGGGCTCTGGTGTGTCCTGAAGGTTGGCCTGCTAAGTTGTCAGAGCTCTTCCTAGGAGGCAGGTTCCTCCTCTGCCTGACACCAGAGCTTCAGCCCTTCCCTTGTGGGTGGGATTTCTGGGGAATTTTTAATTCTTTGGGGCCCATTGTTTCAGAAGTCTGATGGCAGAAGGGAGGGGCACTAGTCTCTCCTGCTTAGATGGTTACAGTCCCTATTGCCTCCCCTCCAGCTCTTTACAGGGGCCTCCCAGCTTAATATGCACAACAGCAGCCAGTCTAAGGGGCCAGTCCTCCTTCCAAAGGCTACTACCAGTGCAGCATCCATAGTCCATGGGGAAAATCACACATTCTCACGCTGCACAGGCCCTGCAGCAGTGAGCTCCACGGTGCAACCCGGAACACCCTTGTTCCTAAGTGGAGCTCCAGCCTCATGGTTCAGTGGTGCCAGGAGTACAGGACAAGGAGGAGCTGCGAGGGGCAGGGTTGTTTGGGAGCAGAGGTGGTTTCGTGAAGTAATCTTGGAGCTGAGCACATTGCCCCTGGAGTGGAGCCAAGAATGTTTGTAAATCCCACCCATTTCCCCTTTTCCCTTCCCTTCCCTCCTTCATCAGAAGGTTCTCCTTATAGTGTTCAGGTTGGTCTTGAACTCCTGGGCTCAAACAATCCTCCAGCCTCAGCCTCCCACATAATTAAGATTGTAGGGTCATGTTATTGCATCCTGAATGTTTATGAGGCTTTAAGGCAGAAAAATAGGATGTTCAAAGGCCCAGAGGCAGGAGAGGGTCTGGTGTGTAAGGAGAAGGAAGTGATTGGACGTTGTCTGGAGATAGGACAGACTAGAAGGAAGGAGTATGGAGTGGGCGTGCCTAACTTATGACCAGATAGCAAAGAATGTAAGAATCAGGTCCAGGAGTCTTCCTCCCCATTAGGAGAGCCACTTCGGATAAGATCTGTAAGCTCAAAGCAGCCCATGTATCGGTGCACAAGTGCATACCCACACACCCATAACACCACCTCAGACAAGGAAAGAGAGTTAATTAGGAGGAGCAGATATAAGGGGCTGGTTAGACCAGCAAGGAGCTACAATAGTCTGGGGAAGAGATAAACGAGAGGCTCAGCTGAGGGGGTGGAGAGTCTAGACTAGCTACATTGTGTAGCGTAGTCCATACCTGACCAGGCTTCATTTATGTGTGGTAAGTGGGGGAAAAGGAATTGCAAGGGAGCTGGCTGTCCCTTGTTTCTGCTGTGTGTGTGTGTGTGTGTGTGTGTGTGTGTGTGTGTGTGTGTGTGTGTGTGTGTGTGTGTGGCCCTGTGAGATAAGCCCCTCCCCCAAGCCTTGGCCAGCACTTCACACATTCCATTTTAACCATTCTCGTATTAACATCCAGGGCCCCACTTTCCAGTTCCCCACCCTACCTCCATCCCCCATCCTAATGGGGGCTGCTGAGGTAAGGGGCCCTTATTCTACTTCAGTATGTGGCAGGCAGGAAGGGGAGGGGGTTCAGGGAACAGGTCAGGGCCTGCTCACTGTCAAAGGAAATATCCACCCTTTTAAGCCTTTAAGAAACTGTTTTCTTCCAAGTAGATCCCCGTTACCAAGGCAACTTGAGAACTCTGGGCTTTGTGTTTCTGCCCAACGTCCCTGGGGAGAGATGGCCTGCTGAGCTTTCCCTAGTCTGGGCATGATGCAGGACAAGCTAACCGGAGGTCCTTGTGTGGGGAGGGTCTCTCACCTCATTCCTTAGGTTCTTATCCCCAAGAGGAGCCCACAGCACCCCTTCCTGAGCCTCGTAAGTCAGTTTTGGCCACACATCGATACGCCCAGCTTCTCCAAAACAAATGTCTGCACCCACTCTATGGACCTTCCATCCGTCTTAGAAGCTGAGGCAGATGTTGTGGAGGGGTGAGCTTACACTAGACCATGGTGTGTGCTGGGGAATCATTACATCTATTTCTCAATTGTGTACTATGTATTAGAACTGTATCTCCGGCCTGGTGCCTGCTTTGGGAGCTGTATGGGAAGGCTTGGAGGAAAGTGGCCAGGAAATGTCATCTGGGCTACTTAGTCCCCACAGCTAGACTGGCATTAGAGTTGCCCCAGAAGCTTTTCAGAAATAGTGATCATGGAGAAGTGAGTTTATCGGTAGTGTACATAGAGATTAAGAGCACAGGTTCTGGATGTTACAGTGTGGGGTGACCAGGAGCCAATTGTGTGAGCTTTCAGATCTCAGTTTCTTCACTAAAAGACCATTTGAAGGGCCACAATGGGTAAACAATGAACAGTCAAGTCAGCATCAGAGGCAGCAGAATCTTCTGTCTTCCTCATCTCTTGGGAAGGGGGTTTTGGGAACCCTCAAGATCCTTTTCATCCTTCTACCCCCCCACTTCCTCCTTCCTTTCTTCTGTTCTGGAATTTCCTTTTTCTTGGCATGCAAAAAAGGCTGCTGTGAGGTGCAAGGTTCCCTTAGGTTGGGTGCCCAGGATCCCAGGTGGGGCCTGTCCATCCTTTGGATGGCAGCAACAAGCCAGAAAAGCAGTGGTGTCTTTGCCCGTGTGCAGTGAGTCCCATCCATTCCCATTCTTGTGTGCTTTCTCACTGGCTTCTTCAAGCCACTTCTCCCACACTCAGGCTTTTGTGAGGCATGAGGAGTTGTTTTCTTTTTTCTAAATCATGACTACATTTTCATTTTAGAGGCCAGCATCCTCTAGTCCTCCAAAGATCTTGACATCTACACTTATCCTTAGCAGTCACTTCTAGTTCTCCACACAGGGGCTTGTTTACACACCTGCTTTTTCAGGTAAGGACTAAACAGCTGTTGCTATCCTGCTGTATACCCTGCTGTGAACTCTGCAGTGTAAACAATCAAAGAGGGTGTGGCCAACGAGAGGGTTGCTGGCAGGGCAGGCCTGGAAGACTGCAGGGCTGGCACACACACAGTTGATCCTTTTTCCTACTGTCTGTCCTTCACCTGCTCTCATTAGTCTTTATGCACACTGATCCCACTTGCCCCTGCCTGCAACATCATAAGAAATCTCAGGGCTGCAGGGTACCCACCCTGTCTGACCTTCTAAAACCCTGGAAAGAGTACAGGTGCTCATGGGACAGCTCACAGCCTGTATAACCTCATCCTTCCCCAGACTAGACAATCAGCCGCATGCTCAGCACTGCCACTGGGCCAGCCTTGCTGGGCTTCTCTGGAACAGAACCACCACCCACCTGCCTGGTTCCCTCAGAGCCCCCAAATATAGTACGGTTGGCCCAGAGCCTGCCATCGGACCTAAGATTGCTGAGATTTGGGTTCCCCAGTTCTTAAAAAAAAAAAAAAAGACACCATTGCCATTGCCTGCCTGGATTGTAGCAATGATATGTTGGTGAAATGGTTCTCCATTTCTTCCTCTCAAAGGGTAAACGTGCCTCTGTAACTAGGACTGTTTCTCTACAGGAATCCTGTGAGGAGGCAGAACAGGGCAGAATGGGGAGACAGGCCTGTCAGACAGTAGAACCGATGGAGTGGGGGCAGGGAGGAGCTGTTCTGGGATGACTACCAACAACTAACTACAGTATTGTGAAGAGGCCACTCACTTTCACCTACAGGGCAGTGACTTCTAAGCCTGTATCCTTCACTTGAAGAGGGTGAGAATAATAAAAAAATTCTGCTGCCCAGGGTGGTTACTGGGATGAAAGATAATGGTAGATCGGAAGTGCCTAGCCCAGCACTCACAAGTAGTAGGGGTTCAGCGAGGAAAATGTCTTAACTCATTTCTGAACAAGCTGAGCAAGCCCCAGTATGGGGTGCAGTTTTTCTGACTCCACAGTCTATAAGAAGACGGGAGATCTTGCTGGCCCTGGTTGGCCTGCTCTGGGAATTTGTTTCCAGCTAGCTCACTGGAGTCCCATAGCACCATCTAGTGTCCCAAAGTGGAAGGGACCTCCCTGTCCACCCTGCCTACCTGATTCCTTCCTTCCAAGCACTGCTTGGACTTTCTTTGCCTAGAAGATCTCAAGGCTTTGGACTAGCACAGATCAATTAAGGTGCCTAGGAAGTAAGTACACAACTCCCCATCTATGTTCGTTCAGTAACACAGACACAATCTTTACACACCCTTTTTTTATTGAGGAGAGAAAGCTTTAGCGTACAGAACAATTTATGTTCACAACACAATAATACAACAATAACAGTCACAACAGTAACATATTTGTTTCTCCCAAGTCTCCGGGTATCCTTGGACTACCCTCATACCCTGCATGCATTCCCCCCACCCCCCACCCTCCCCAACCCAAGGAGGCACTCAAAGCTTCGGACAGCTCCTGTAGCTATCACATCACAAAAAAATATTGAAGTTCTGGGAAGAAGGGAAAAGGTCAAAGGAAGTCCAAGCCCCCTCTGCCCCCAGAGGCCTACAAACCAGTTTACTTCTCAAGCGTACTCTCCCTGGCTGAGGCTACACGTGTTCAGGGTAAGAAGCACCACAGGGTCAGGCAAGGCCTGTGCCAAGGAGGTCTCTGGAATGTGAGGTACAGTACACCTGCCCTTTGCACTTCTCCACAAGCACACAGAAAGCATGACCAGCATGTTGACATCAGCAGACAGGCTCCATAGCTTCGAAGAATGGTGTTTTCCCTTCTGGAACTCTCGCCTGAGGAAAGAAGCTGGAAAACAACACAGAACAAAGTCTTCACATGGCTCCTTACCCCTGCCCTCATGGGAATGGGGAAGCCAAACACATGAAATGTCTAACAGCTCAGGAGGGTGAAATGATTCCACTCCACACAGGTGACAGCCTTTTCAGTGCTGCTGCTGGCCCTCCAGCAGGATGACCTCAGCTTTGAGAAAAGGCAGTGAGAACCCACTAGAAAGAATGAACAAATGCTGCTTCTATGTGGTGGGATTCTGCATGTTTGCAAGGGGGATATTTTGTCCTTAACATGTTCTCTGCTTCCCAAATTTTCCATAATGACTGTATGTTAACTCTTCTCTTTCGGAGAACCATTGTAAAGGTAGCAACAAGTTATAGGAACCCGATTCCACTGATCAGCAGGCAAAGAAACAAAAGCAATAAGTCAAAAGGTGCCTTACCTCTTGCTGATGAATAGAGATCTCACCCTAAACCAGTCTGAGGACTAGGTCTGTTTAGGACTCCTCTTCCTCAGGTTCCTTCCTCTGGTCTTAGGTTCAAATTCTAGAGCCGGGTTCTCATCTTTAGACTCCAATGAGGAACATACTCCATTTGCTGTTTTCCTGCTGTTCATAGACCCTGGGGCTACACTTGCCCAGCTGGTTGGCACTATGCAGCAAGTTCAGTGTCCAAGGTCAAGTTGGGCCAGCAGTGAATTGGGCTGCCATTTTGTGGCCAGAACTGATAGAGTAAGTACATGTGTAGTTTTCACTGCAGCAGCAATATTTGCTGGACCCAAACTAGATAGCAGGTCTCTTTCTAAGGGCACCTGAATTTGTGCCCAAGAAGCCCCTGAAGTGTATAGGAGGCAGTGACCCCTTGAGCCATGCTGACAACAGGCCTGGGAGAGATTGACCCTCGTGTGAGGGCCATGGAGGTGTTGGGCAGCAGTGCTTCATAGATGCAGTCTCTGGAAAGCTGGTCCTGTTTTCTTCTTTCAGAACTGAGAGCTCCTTAGAGTCAGAGGGGCTTAAAGAGCACGCCAGCAAGGCCACCTCCACCACCTTGAGGACACAGTCTCCTCAGAGGCCTCTAGCTGGGGCCGCAGGCCAAAGCCTAGCTGGGCGAAAAAGGGCCCTGTTCACTCCTTTGGATGTCAAACTGAGTTGTGGTGCTGCTGCCACCTCTGCGCCCCCTCCCCTTAATAGCAATCCTTTAAGGGAAAAGTGGCCAAAGCCTGCTAAAGGGCCCTGGTGCAGGAGTCTGAGGGAAGGTAAATCCAGGACTCAAAGTGGAGTCAGTTTGCCACCATCAGCCAAAGAGAGTAAATCTCAGTCAAGGTGTCTATTTGCACACGTGATTTTGCATATTCTTACTGCACTAGGTGTAGGTTCCCCTTTCAGGCCCTTCTGCTGGAAATATGGCAAGTATGTATTTCTTGGTGCCATCCTGCTCATTGTCTGGTAAGCGGCCTCAGTGACATCATGAGTTTAATGTAACCTGTCCTTTAGATCACTGGGGCAGATCACTGAGGCATTGGGTGAAGTCCAATTGAGCCAGTCGGGATAAAAACCATAGGACACAGGGCAAAGAAACACAGAAGAGGCAACAATTGGGGACAACTAGAGGAGAAGACACAGGTGACCAGTGCATTTACACGGATAGTCCCAGAAACTTGCTCTCCATCTTGTGTGAGGACTGAGCTGAGTCCCTGGCAAGACAACAGTGACTACTGACCTCTCCTTCCCTAGATGGCCTTGGTTGGGCACATTTCAGTCTCTGGTTGTGGTTGCAAAACGGTTTGGAATTCTGCAGGTCTTCTTTGAGTTCTTCAGGTCTGGAGCTTTCTTAAGGACTGGTCAATAGATGGGGCAGACACAGCAGCAACAGCAAGGGCAAGGGGTGCAGTAGAAGGGTGTGTTCCCCGTGGCCACCTCCCCCCCAGCATTTACACTCGAATTCGGCCTTGAGCTCGGTGGCCTCCCTGTCTAGGAGTGAGGCAGAATAGCACTGAGGGGTGTCTTCGCATTTGGGGTTGCCCCAAGCCACCTGCATGGTGAATCAGTGGCGGGGAACTGTAGAAGGGAGCATTGGTATCTGGAATACCCTCCAGAAGCGGGACTTGATTCTGGTTCCTCTGTCTGCTAGAATGTGTGGAAGGTGATAAGCCTAGGTAATTCTCAGCATGGTAGCCTATCCCAGAGCTAATGGTCTGGGTTGAAGTATCAACAAAGACAGGCTCTTCCATCTCCACCAGCTCTCCATGTAGGCAATGATGGTGGGCAGCAAGTGCATGCAGGTGTACATGCATGCAGTCGTGCACGTACACATGCTGGATCTCCTCCCTCCCTTGCTCCTCTTCTGACTCCAGGACCCTAACCACAATTTCATCTTCCTCCTCATACTTATTTCCATCACCATCGTCATTCTTCCTCATCTCCTCCTCCTCCTTGTCTTCTTCCTCCTCTTCCTCCTCCTCCTCCTCCTCCTCATCTTCATCCTCATACTCATCTTCCTCCTCCTCATCTTCCTCATCCTCCATCTCTTCTTCCTCCTTCCTCATCTCCTCCTCCTCCTCCTCCACCTCCTCCTCCTCCTCCTCCTCCTCCTCCTCCTCCTCCCTCAGCTCTTGTGAGAAAACGTTCATGTGCTTCCTCTGGTCCATCAGGTAAAGCCTGTGCCTGCCTGCCTCTTCACCCTCATCCTCACTGTAGCACTCCACGCCTTCATTTTCATCCTCATTAGGAACTTGAACAAAATGGTAGACACTATTTTGAATTCCAGTGAGTGGGGCTGCCTTGGAGGCACGCACTTTCTTTTCTATCTCCACACACTCAAGAATCAGCTCATCCAGATCTGCCATTTCAGTTGACCATAAGAGTTCCTTTCGGAAAAAATCTGACAAGCCTTTGAGGAATTGGTTTTGGAGGCGACAGTCATCCCAAGACAAGAATTGGGCCAAGAATTGAAAAGCATCTGCATAGCTGCCCAGGGTACAGTCTCCCTGTTTGAGCTTACGGATGGCCTTTTTAGCCACGCGTGAGGGGATGGGGCCACAGAATTCCTTACGGATTTCATCCAGGAAGCGCGGGAAATTGGCATGCAAGGAGCTTCCTTCCTGAGTGACTGAGATAGCCCAGTCTCTCGCTTCCCCTGTGAAAAAAGAAATCAGAAAGGCCACCCGTTCCGCGCCCCCAGGGAAGTGATCCTCATGATTGGCTATGAAAGTCTCTAGCTGCATCAGAAATTCAGCCAGGTAGACTGGGTCGCCTGAAAAGGGTTCTATGTCTGGCCGCTCCAGAGGTGGCAGAAGGGCCTGTAGGGGTGGCTCCTTTGATGCGGGGGAGTGCAGCTCCGACTGGGACAGGCTGGGTGACAGAGGAGGGTCAAGGGACCCGTCGGGGTTGCTATAGTCCTGGACCACGTTAATCAAAAGATCGTCTGAGACATACTCGGGATCCGTGCGAGGAGGAGGCCAGCACAAGAATGGCACCTCCTCCTCGGGAGTGGGATCGTCCTCATTGATCAGTAACTCAAAGTTCTCCTCGGCAAGGACTGGCACTATGGGCACCTGCCAGCTGATGTAGCTCGAGACATTGCCCCGCAAGGAATTAACCTCAGCCAAGGCTCTTCCGAGCTGCAGGCCCAGATGGGCATTCTCTCCTCGAAGGGCATTTAACTCCTCTCTCAGGGCCACATTAGCCAAGCGGAGGCTATTGAGATTTCCCGCCGCCTCTGACATCGTGGCTAGTTCTTGGGGCTTTGAGTGTCCCGCAGCTGGGGGCAGGGACTTAGAGGGCCTTAGGGAGGAGGCAGAAATGAGGAGGTGGGCTCTGGAGGCAACCGAAGTGCGGCGACAGGGCGACGGGGCGCAAGCGAGCCCGGACCACACCCACAGGGGCTCGGTCCGGGACGCGTTACCTCTCAGCTGGGGTCGGAGAGGGCGGGCAGCGGCACGGGACCTGAAGACGGCAGGCGCAGGGCACAGACGAGATGCTGGCAGCGGTGGCGCGGACTGAAGCAGGCGAGCGGGATGGAACGGACTGCGGCAGGATCTGTCGAGGAAAAATCTTGCGGACAGCGATCCCTCGCCTTTTAAGCGCAGCCACGCGCGCCCCCCGCAGGGGCGGGCCTTCGGGAACTGAGGGAGCCCACTGGCTCCCGCGGCTGCGCTCTCACTCACTCTCTCCTTCCCTAGCTGCAGCTAACTCGGGTCGGGAAAATGCGACAGCGACTGCCCACTCGAGGTCGTCATGGCGACAGCCAGTGAACGTGTTCCTCTCCTCGGGCAGGCCCCCGAGTGTAGAGGAACTGCTTCGCGAGGCGCAGCTCAATCTCCAGAGCCTGTTGCAAGGTACCGCGAGGGAGGGGGGCTGCCTAAAGGCGTCTGCGCAGCAGGAGGGGGGCAAAGAAGAACCGGGGACCAGGAAAGAAAGAAAATAGTTCCAAAGCACTTCTCTTTTCACCTTCCAGACTGATGATGCTAAGACTCTGTTTCCAGAGCTGTTGCTCTCTCCCCTCCCTTTTTGATTCAGTGGTCCATAAAGGGAAAGGATGCAGGCTGTGGCAGGGCAATAAGTCTAGCAATTCACAGAGAAGGAAATGGGAGCCCCCCTCAATGGAGACCCATACTCCTTCCCTCCAGCCCTCCTGTTGTCACATCTCCCATGCCTTGGAATTCTGGCACCAGAAAACAAAGGGGACATCTGTAGGGTCTCCTAACCTGGACTCCACACACTGTTTCTGGAATAACTTGCCAATCATAATGAGCTTCTCCATAGACATAACATCTCCAAGCTGGCAGTGTAGTTCAGTGGTAGCATTGCAAGGCCCAATATTCTATGTCCAGCACCACAAAAAAGCTAGCTCTTGCTACCCTTGAGTTTCTTTTACTACTCTTAAGTTACTCAGGAACACTGAACACAGAGCTGGATGCCCCAAGAGGTGCCTAATGAATACTAAATGTACAAAAGGTCTTACCAGTTCTTGTTTCTCCATAGCAGCAAATGTTAACTCCAGTACAGACTAGAAAACACCTGATGGGCCTCCCAACTGGGATGCAGCCAAAACCCCTAACTCTCTGTAAAGGGCAGTGGTGATCTTGGAGAAGCAAGATGCTGAGAGATAATCATGAGCCCTGTGTCCAGCAAGGAAGAGCTACTGTGCAAGGTGGGGGTGGGGTGAGTGTGCTGTTATCACCAAAGCAAAATTAGCACTAGGGAGCAGAAACTCAGAGAGAGCACATTCCACCTCCAAAGAATAGCTTCTGACATGCCCAATAGCCACAATCCAAAGGAAGGGTTGTTCTTCAATTGTCTGTCCTGAGACTGAAAGGGTTCCTGGAAGGGCTGCTGAAGAGTGTCTGAGCATAGAGCGGGGACACGGATGCAAAGAATCAGCCATGAGTGCAAAGCCCAGTACCAGATTCAGAGTCTTCTCAAAGCCTTGAATGTTTGTTCTAAGCTCTCACTTTCTGCATTTCATCTAAGCCATTGCTTTGGTCAACCCTACTCAAATCTTACACATACTTATTTCCTCACGTTGCTCGTGAACTTTGCTGTCATCTATGCCAACACCTACAGTTGCCTTACTTTCAGCCTCCCTAGACCTGATCCTATCCACAGTGAAACAAAACCAGCTGTGAGTTCTTGCGGCCAGGTATGGTGGCACAAACCTGTAATTCCAGCACTTAAGAGACGGAGACAGGAGGGTCTTGAGTTCTGAGGCCAGCCTGGGCTACATGCAAGACTTTGTCTCACAGAAAACAAAGAAAATGTAAAGTTCTTGCAATCCAAGACAGAGTTCCAGACTGGACTTCTCAGTGTGGATCTCTTCTTGCTTCATGCATATTGTTCCTTGGTAGCACTGCAGGACACCGGAAGAGCTGCAGAGTCTCAGAAAATGGAACTATTAGCACAGGGTACCTACATCCTGAGTGTTGGCTCCTGGTTGAGTGCTTATGGTGGGGGCCACTAAAAGAGGGCATGGTCCCCAAAGCAGCACAGCTTGGATTTACTGCCTTTCTTTCCTCCTCTGCCCTCACGGTCCCAGGAACCGAGCACTTTCCATTTCCGAGGCCAGTGGCCAGGAAATAGATCAAAGAAGCAATCAGGCTGGTCAGCTTAGTGCAGGAGCCTGGCTCATGTCCTCCCCAGCCTGGCACTTGGCTGAGGCCCCCTAGAGTGTGTCTCCACTATGCTGTTTTTCAGAAGAATATGAGGAACAGTACTCGGAGGCCAGACTCCTGGGGCAGACCTTCCGCTCTTCTGATGAGGCCCCTAAGCCTACTCCCAGCCCAAGGCCCCAGTCTGCCAAGCGCCTGGAGTTTATATTGATGGTGAGTTGCCTCTTCCCCAACTTGGGAGAGCCAGCGTGCACCCACCGACAGGGGATCTTGAACTGCTTATATGATTCCCTGGAAGCTGCTGCTCATCACTGCTCACTAGCAGGGCTACCACAAGGTCCCACTGGGAAGGGCCCTGCACAGCAGGTGCCTAGCCAGGCAGCCTGTACATGCTTTCCTGCCTTCAAGAGGACACCTCCAACCATTCTGCCTAAGCAGCCATCCTATGGGCACCAGATCCTCTCCAGTCAGAAGCACACCTTTTCCATCACCCTCTCTCCCAACAGCCTGCAAAACGGCAGCTGAGCGAGGATGAGATCACGACCCAGGGTGTGAGGGCCCCTGAGCCCTGCCTGAGCCTGTCTACAGCCGACAAGCAAACTGCCTGGAATGACCCCTTCCCTCTACCCATCCTAAAGGAGAAGCGTTGGCTTCAGCCCTGCTCCACGCAGTCTGACCTTGTGCCCATCAACATCTCTGGTAGAGTTGCTTAGCACCACCTGTTTGCTTCCCTTCATGCAAAAGGCCCTCCTCTCTAAATGGACTGGGAGCTGGGGAGGGAGGGCCACTCTATTTGCTACTGGCTCACCCTGCACTGTCCAGGTCTTGACTCCCCAGGGAGTGGAGGCTTGCAGAGAGAGGGGACTATGACTGCTCTTCCCTCACTTTCTAGCTGCACTGCCACTACAACTGATACAATGTAATAGCAAACAAAAGTTTCTTTGCAGAATGTGCCAAAAGTTTTCCCCAACTTGGGTATTCTTTTTTTAACATTTTTAATTTTTTATTATTTTTAATTACTCATATTTATATATCCACCACCCCATTCCCTCACCCTCCCCTCCTCCATGTTCCCCACCCAACCCCCCCAACCCACCCCTGACTCCTCCCCAGGGATAGTGAGGCCCTCTACCAAGGACCTTCAAAGTCTGTCATATTGTTTGGGGGAGGGTCTAGACCCTCCTTGCTGTATCTGGGCTGCAATAGTATCCCTCCATAGGGAATGGGCTCCCAAAGTCCATTTGTGCTCTAGGGTTAAAGACTGGCTCTGCTGTTAGAGGTCCCATAGACTGTCTTGGCCTCCTAGCTGGCACCCACATTCAGGGGGCTTGGTTTGGCCCAGGGCTGTTTCCCCAGCTTTATGACTAGGGTCTCCATGCTCTCACTAGGTCAGGTACACTGTTTCTGCAGGTCTCTCCAGCACCGTATTGGCTCCTTTGCTCAAGTCTCCTCCCTCTCCACAACTGAATTCCAGTAGTATGGTTCAGTGCTAAGCTGTGGGTGTCTGTTTCTGCTTCAAACAGCAATTGGGTATTCTTTTGAGTTTATGTGGAAACAAAGTTTGTGAATTTTGTTTGTTTCAGGTAAAGATAATGTTAGAAACCCAAAGCTGGGTTTGGAATATACAAATAATTGACAGAAGGAGTGGGGGATCAGAGCACTGTGGTTTAACTGTAGTGTAACAAGGGAAGGGGACACGGAAGGCACAGAGGGAAAAGACAGAAAAACCAAAAGGGGTCCTAGGATTACCTTGAGAGTAGAGGAGAACTATTTATCTTAGTTTCGTTTCTCATTGTTGCAATGAGGTACCCTGACAAAAGCAACTTAAGGGGAAAAGAGTCTATACGGGTTCATAGTTCATCAAAGGCAGCCGGGACTTGAAAGCAGCCAGTCCACAGGCAAGAAGACTCCAATGGCTGCTTGCTGCTGCTCAGTTCCCTTTCTCCATCTATAGGGCCCAGGATTCCCTGCCCAAGGAATGGTATCATTGGCAGTTAAGTTGGGTCTTCTCATATCAGTTAATCAAGTTAATCCCCACATTCGTGCCAGAGGAGGCACTTCTCCAGGTGATTCTAGGTTCTGTCAAGTTGACAGCACTATCACAGTCTCCAAGTTGGGGTTCACATTTCCACTCCAGTGGCTGTAAGGAAAGGGGCCAGTTGTATCAAGAAACATAGCAGGGGCCTGATGAAAGCAAGATTCCAATAATCTGAAGGGATCAGAGGAGGCCTGGAAGCTAGCATGAGGCCTGCTGTGTTGGAAAAGGCTGGTGAAAGCAATGAAGACAGCTCTGTCTCTGTGTGATCATGCTCCCTGGATATGGGTTTATCCATTGCCCCTAGAGTCATCCTGAGAAAGAGAGGCAGGAAGTAGAGCTTGTGGCCTAGGAAATTTTGCCAAGGGAAATAAAACAGTGATGGGAGCCTCACAAAGCAACATTGATGTGCTCTGTCTGAAATGGCTATCTCACTTTCAGGCTGGTCTTGAGTTTCTCCTGTGGAGCCATTTGGTGGGAAGGGTTTGCAGTGGTGTGACTGGGGGGGGGGGCTCCTGCTCAACCAGCCACCAAACTAGAGACAGGAAGGGAAACTGCCTGTTTAACCCCATGGACCTCCTCACCTTGACTTTGCCCCCAACAAATTCCCCGAACTAAAAGCTGACCCAGCACCTTAAGAGAATTAGATAGGGCTCAAGCAACACAAACTGCCAATTTTGGTAATGTGGCCAGGTGGCTGTAGGACAGACTATTGGGCTGCTTCCTAAATGTTGGGGTCAGTAGGACATCTTCTTGGAGTCACCATCTTCACCTGGTCCCTGTGAAGTCAATCTAGGCATGATGGCACATACTTATAATCACAGCACTCCGGAGGCAGAGGCAGGGTGATGAGGGCAAGTGTAGCCTGGATAACCAAATGAATCCTTCACTCACAAAAGCAACACCCAGGAGTACAGAGTGCATCTCAGTGGTAGAGTGTTTGCCTAGAATATAGAAGGCCATAGATTCTGTCCCCAGCACCACAGAAGAAATAATAATCACAACCAAATAACATCTAGCCCATCACTCCACAAGCACTGATGCTCACCCCTGGCTATACATCTGAAAAACCACCTAAGGATACCTAGGCAATGCTTCTACCTAGGCCCTCCTCCCAAAAAGTTGAACGTTCTGGAGTTCAGATTGTGGAGTTTCAAAAGCTACCAGTTTATTTCAGTATGGATCCAGAGTTGAAAAGTACTGCTCAGTGCATCTAAGAAGTGCTGATGAGCTGGGTGCAGCCTGTAAAACACCACGTTGGGAGGGATAGGAGAAGTTCTGCCTTTCTGGATGCTGCTATTCATGTTCATTGCTACTGCCGTCATTCCTTCTCTCTACCTCAGGCCAGTTTCCACTGTACTTTAAACAGAAACCAGGATGCACCCAAGTGTCTTTATTTTGGCTACAGGGCAGCAGTTTGATAGACATGCAAGTTTTCGACACTCGTTGTTTAACACAGAGACAGCCGTGAACCCCAAGTCCACCCTGAGGCGGAGGCGGACCATTATTGGATTCTCTAACTTTTCTCAGCGAGACCCAGGTGACCCCAATACAGTTGATTCCCTCAAACCCTTTGCATCTTCCACTCTTCCTGCCATGCAAGTGCCATTGTGGCAGTAGTTAACTAGAATAATTCTGGGTAGAGGGACTTTGAGTATCTATCCTAAAAAAGACAATGTGGTGATTAATATTAAACCAAGGGTTCTTGACAAGACCAGCAATTGAGTATGGAGAGAAGGTATCTTAGGCTAATAAATTCACTACATTCTTGTTTTCTAATACAATTGTAATGTAGTTTAGATATGAAGTACACACCTTTAATCCCAGCACTCAGTAGCAGAGGCAGGAAGATTGTCTCCAGTGCTTGGTCTCCATGAGTTCTAGGCCAGCAAAAGACTAACTACATAATGAGGTCTTGTCTAAAAAAAAGTAATGTTACCATATATGCCAAATTTATGCAAATAGATAAAAGTGGGGAATCACCCCCAAATAGTTGTGTTGTACTGACCCAACTGTAGTAACTAAAGATATTTGTGTAGTTGCCTGCCATGTGTCTGGGATATAGTCAATACTCAACAAATGCTGGTATTATGAATTATCATGTCAGCAAAGTAGTGATAATAGTAATGTTATAATGGTTATAGCTGTGGATGTGAGAAAACTTCTGGAGTTTGGAACATCTGAATGATGTTGTCACATCTGTGAATTATCCTAAGTCTTTTATGTTCAAAGGCAAAAGGTGGCACATACCAGAAATACAGCATTCTGGCCAAGTCCATATTCATTGCTGGGGCTGTGAGTCACATGGTGCTGTGCTCTTTAGTCAGTTTAGAAACTTCTGCTCTTGCCTCAGGACTGATGAACCCTGAGGTCTTCTGGTTTCATGAACCTAGAGAGAAAGTATGGGGAAACCCGAGGTAGTCCCATGTGATGCTTGTACTCTGAAGAGAGCCATCAAAGCTGCAAAGTCTTTGGCAGCCATCTGGCCAATTGAAGGGCACCCTGTGACTCACTGTGTGGTGATGGGCAAGATCCCAACTTCCCCCAGCATCCTCATCTGTGAAAAGGAAGAACCAAGGAATTCTCACAAAGCTGTTGGCAAATGCTGCTTGGCACAAAGTTAATGTTCTTGTCATAAAACAGCTGATGGGGGATCCCTTGCTATACCAGTAACATGTGTCTTCCTTCTCCAGGTCACAGCAACAGCCCAGCAGGCAGCCTGGCCTGCTCTGCCACCTCAGACATCAGGCCTGGCCACTCAGCTCCACAAGTTGTTCAGGGAAGAGTTGCTATTGGACAAGAAGCTCGGTTCCCAAGTCTCACCTCTCCAGGACTGAGACACTCTTCTAGTAAGCCTACAGACCCTCACCAGGCACGTAGTGGCCCAGACCCTCCTGGCATGGAGAGCATGGCAATGATGTACAATATCCCCAGTTCTTGCAATGGACCAACAGAGTCAACGTTCTCTGCTTCCTGGAAGGGAGATGCTTTCACGTACATGACTCCAAGTGCTAGCAGCCAGGGCAATCAAGCCAGTGAAGATGGAAAAAACCCTTCCTCTGGGAATTCTTGGGTCTCTCTGAACACACTCCCACCTCTGGTCTCTAAGGAGGCGGCTACTCTCTTTGTCACCCGGGAAAACCCAGCAGGATACACTGGGCTACCCAGCTACTCTGAGCACCCCACTCAACGAAGGCAAATACCAGAAAGACCTCCCAAGATTGGCCTTCTGGCTCATGGTACCCCAAGACTGGAAACAGGCCCAGGCGGGAACAACAGATTCCGGGAGCGGTCACTGTCTGTGCCCACAGACTCAGGTGTCACCTCAGTGGACTATGATGAAGAACAGAAGGCTAGGGAGGCCTGCATCCTGCCTTATGCAAGTACAAGCTCTGAAGGCAGTAACAGTACTGACAACATTGCAGCGCTCAGCACTGAGCAGGAGGTGCGTCACAGAAGGCAAAGATCGAAAAGTATTTCACTCAAGAAGGCCAAAAAGAAGCCCTCTCCACCCATGCGAAGTGTCTCACTACTCAAAGATGAACCAGTCCTCCCACCAGAAGGTAAATTGGTACTGCCCAAGGACCAAAGGCCCAGGAGCCTTTGCCTCTCCTTGGAACACCAAGGGCACCATTCATCTCACCCAGATGTTCAAGGTCACCCACCTGTGCCAATTCTCAAAGATCCAGAAGGTACACAGTTCTCTCACCACTGGTATCTTACTGACTGGAAGTCTGGTGACACCTACCAATCCCTGTCCAGCTCCAGCACTGCCACCGGCACCACAGTCATTGAGTGCACTCAAGTTCAGGGAAGCTCAGAGTCTCTGGCCTCCCCTTCCACCTCCAGAGCGACAACACCCTCCCAGCTCTCTATTGAGGTGGAAGCCAGGGAAGTAACCTCCCCTGGAAGGCCCACTGGACTGATGTCTCCTTCCAGTGGCTACTCCAGCCAGTCAGAGACACCCACACCCACTGTCTCCATGTCCTTGACCCTGGGCCACTTACCCCCTCCAAGCACCAGTGTCCGAGTACGTCCAGTGGTACCAGAAAGGAAGTCATCACTGCCCCCAACATCACCAATGGAGAAAATCTGCAAGTCACGGTTATCGTTTGACCTACCACTGAGCTCTTCAACCACCCTGGATCTGTCAGGGATGAGTATCTCCATCCGCAGCAAAACCAAGGTTAGCCGACATCACTCTGATACCAATTTTGGGGCCAAACTGGCACAGAAAACTAGTCCAAACCAGCCAATAATGCCCATGGTTACTCAGTCTGACCTTCGTTCTGTTCGCCTGAGGTCAGTTAGCAAGTCTGAGCCAGAAGATGACATTGAGAGCCCGGATTACACTGAAGAACCTGGAGCAGAAGAAGTCTTCACCTTGCCAGAGAGAAAAGTGAAGCCTCCCATAGCTGAGAAACCTCCACTGGCCCGAAGGCCTCCAAGTTTGGTTCACAGGCCGCCCTCTCTCCCTGAAGAGTATCCACTAACTTCTCCTACTAAGGCTATGACACCCAGGAGCTCCGTTCCACACATGAAGCAGCTCCCCCAAGACAGCTATACAGTGTTGCGGAAACCAAAGTCACCCAGCTTCCCCAGTGGCAGGAGCCCTGGGGAGTCAACAGCACCCTCCACCCTCATCTTCACACCTCTTGCCAGTTCCTCTGGTGCTTTCTTCTCAGGAACACAGCAACCTCCCCAGGCCAGTGTAGAAGATGGGGGCCCCAAGGTGAGAGCCCTGCCTGAAAGAATCAGCCTTCAGAGCCAGGAAGAAGCTGAGAAAAAGATCAGCAAGATTCCACCTCCAGTACCAAAAAAGCCCAGTGTGCTCTACCTGCCTCTCACCTCCCCTGTAGCTCAAATGGATGCCTGCATGGCAGAACCACGGCTGCCTTTCAGCCCCATCATCACCCTGGAGAAAGATGCCAAGTGTCCCTCCACTGGCGATGACCTGAAGTCACCTAGTAAAGGGGTGACTTCGGCTCTTCATGTTGACAGTGAAAAGGAGGCCATCTCTCCAGGTTAGTAAACTGTCTTTTGGCTTTTCCCTTCAGTTGCAAGAGGGAGGGATGCAAGTGAGACTGGAGTTCAGAGAGAGAGCTCCAGTATGACCAAATCTGTAGGAAACACAACTAGAGAGCTTGGGTTAACTCTGAAAAGGAACTGTGGCTTGGCCTTACTGTTCAGGAGATCAGGATTGACCCAGGACAGAGCTCCAAGGCTAAGCCTGGACAATCTACCGTTGGCACAAACAATATGATAACAAAATCAAACAAAGCCTTAGCACACTGGGACCTCCTGACCTCATATGCCAAGCCAGGCATGAAGCCCTTGCCCTGGGAGTCCCGATCACCAGACAATAGTTTTCATTAGCCACACTAAATTTAGATTGATGTGCGGACTCAGTACTCTATAAGACCAAGTTCAAATGTCCTGGAAGGCTCATGGGATTCTGAAATGGTGTGCTGTGTCACCATTTCTACCCTTTTCCAGTGTCTTCCGGAAGAAAGGGCACAGTCTTCCTTGGATGGTTTGATTCTAACTCTCCCTGAACTTGTAAGACTAGGCTAGTTAATGATTTTCCTTTTTGGTTGATGTTGTTTCTGTGGCTTTTTGTTTTAATTGTAAGATACACACAGCACTTACAGTTTAGCCACTTCCGTATGTGTGTGTGGCAGAGGGGCACAGGTTGTGCTGAATGTCTTCCGTTATTACTCTTTGTCTTTTGAGACAGAGTCTCTTACAGGACCCAGAGCTTATTTATTGGCTGGACTGGCTGGCCAGCAAGCCCTGGGCATCCACCTGTCTCCATGCCCCCAGATCTGGATTACTATGGTTATAGGCATGTACAACAGTATCCAGCTTTTACATGAGTACCAGGGATCTGAACTCAGACCTTCGGGCTTATATGGAAGGTGCTTTGCCAACTGAGCCACTTTCCCGGCACCAACTCCTTTATTGAGACACAGTTTCACTGTTACCTAGACTAGCCTGAAAGTCATAATTCTCCTACCTCAGCTCCCCGCCCCCTTGGAACTGTAGATATGTGCCACCACCATCCCTGGCTTAATTTTTACCATCTTTAGCCATGCAGTTCATTAGTGTTTAAGAACATTTATGTTGAGTAACTCATCTTCAGAATGCCTTTTATCTTAGGAAAATGAAGGTCTATACCCTTGAAATAACTCTCCCTTCCCTCTCCCCTTTCTTTTCCCCCTTTCCTCCTCCCCCACTGAGCACAGTTCTTTTCAGGTCTATGCATCTGACTGCTTTGGATGCTGAGTGGAGTCATAGATTTGGTGTCTTTTTTATGACTTGCTTGTTTTTATTAATGTCCTCAAGGCTCAACTGTATTTCTTGTCACTTGCGAACCCTAAATAGTTAAACACCAAAATCTCATGACCTTCTTTAAGCTGATCTAGACTTTCAGCATAAGTTAGTCACCATGACGAAAGCCAGTGAGCATGTCAAGCCACAGGTTATTTTCAATATGCTCCCTCGGTCTACAGGCTATCTCACATTCAAGCAGGTCTCACCCTGTCCTCCCCCAGTGGGTGAGGATAATTGCTTTACCCTTCTCTCAGTATCTTGAGTTTTTAATTATGTATTTATAACAAGAGGGCTGGGGATATAACTCAGTTTCAGAGAGCTTATCTAGTGTGTGCAAGGCACTGAGTTCCATCCCCAGCACTAATTTTTTTTTTAATAAATAAGAAAATGAGCATGCTCACATCACCTGTTTTAATGAAAAGCGTGCATGAGAACAGGGGTCTGGGCCAGTCTTCACCATGTGGGCATTGAAAAGGCCTGGGGGTAAATCATTAACCTTCTGAACTTCATGTTCCTCCTAACAAAACGGAGACATCAAAAGTCTCCGCCCTGCTGTCCATCCAGAGCTGTTTTGAACATTAAGGGAAATAACAAGATTGCATATGTTCTGTCCTAGTTATCATGGTCAAAGTCATTCCTTTTGGTTCTTATGCCTAGGGAGGTCTGTAGAACCAAGCACCGAAGAAAAAAGTCTAATCAGTGATAAAACAGCCGAATGGATCTCGGAGGAGGATGATGACGTGTTTGTGGCTTCTCGAACAACAGAAGATTTATTTACTGTGATACACAGGTCAGGATAATTTTCCTTCATTGTAATTGTAATTGCTTTCCCCTTTTCTACTTGAAGAAAAACTGCTGCCTCTGAGCAGCCATTGGAATTGCAACTGGAGATTAAGTCCTGGTACCTACATATGTGAGCACAGTCTGGGGCCTCACATCTCAAATTCACTGATATCTTTGGTTGAAGCGGAGGAGGGGAGGACCAGGTGCTGAGAGAGGCCCCTCGTCTCCTAGCAACTGCTTGGCCTATTGTGTCTCCATCTGCTCCCTCACAGCTCTATCTGCAGTCAGAGACATTTAACCCTTCACAGAATTTCTTGTACCACAGAATTCTATCACAAGGTGATATGGAACACTGGGCAGCATATGAAATCAGGGACTTAGGCAAAGGGGGAACAGAAGTGTGCCTAGGGGCATGAGGCAGGGGCTTGGTAATGAGGTACCTGGATCTACAAGCCCAGTTACTGGAGCTGGAACACCAGTTCAAACCAGTTCCCACCCCTGGCTGTCTTTATAGTCACTGAGCTACTGAACTTGATTCTTTAAATTTGTTCTTGAACTCAGAACTGATAAGGACTGAACCTATAGCATAGGGCAAGTGACTCCAGTTGTGGGCATTGAGAAGCATGTGGGGGAACAGAGGGCCCTAAAAGGGACCTGGGAGCTAAGAGGTGAGTGAGGAACAGCCCATCAGCCCAAGGCTGTCATAATGCATGATCTTGAGCACATCCCTGGCTGGCAGTTCTTCAAAGCTTTGCTAGCTGTCTGCTCCCTGATTCCCTGAATTCACTCAGACCAGTCTTTTTCTCATTTAGGTCCAAAAGAAAGCTACTGGGCTGGAAAGAGACTGGGGAGGGCTTCACAGGCAGCAGAGCCAGCTCGCATTCACCAGTGAAGAATACAGCTGATTCTCCCACCAGTGAGTCTGCTGCTGCCACAGGGCCAAGTGGCAGTGCCTGCCTAGATGCTGGCAGAAATGATGATTTCAAGGCCTTGCTCCAGAAGAAGGGAAGTAAGGCAACTCCTAGGACCCGCGCCTCAGCGGCCGAGCTGCTGAAGACCACTAACCCTCTGGCTCGAAGAATCATTACACAGTTCTCGAAAGACTGTGAAGCCACTGACAACACCAGTACCTAAGCCCTGCTTCTTACTTACTAGACCTAAGTAGAGAAGGGGGAAGATAGAGGGCTTTAGAAAGGAACCAACCACAGGAATGACAAAAGAATCTACATGTCTTTGAAGTTAACTCACACTCCGGACAGCAGAGAGGCCAACACAACACAACTGAGCTCACCAGGCACTCTGATAGGCTTCAGACCATCTGCGTTTCCATGCTTCCGTCCTTGCCATGACTGAACACTGGGGTCCTTCTTATGATCTCCCAGTGCTGTGCACTAAGAAGGGACCCTCAGATTTGAGAGCCGGTGTGCCACCTTTTCAATGTCCTAACTGTTTTGTCCACTGGCTCCTGTCACTGAGAGGCACGGTGGGAGAACAGATTGGGGACTTCCAAACCAGAGCTGGGGACAGAGGGTGCCAATTCCGTTGCTGATATCTGCTCTCCTGGGCTGGCCTTGATGGCCCTATGTGAAGACACAGACAGACACTGAGGCCTCCTCAACCACAGTGTGACTTTCCTCCAGAGAGAGTTCTGCAGGAGACATGCACTAATCTCAGCATGGGGTTGATTGGATGGCTTTTGTGGTGCAAAATATGAACGTGACCCCTCCAAAACTCCATGCCTTTTTCAGTTTGATTGTCTATGCGGAGATCAGGGTGATGAGTTTTAATAAACTTCTAGGACCCCCCCCCATTAGTTAGAAAAGATGGGACTGGGTGGCTTTGGCTGAACCAAACTCAGCAAACGAATGGGACATTTGTTCACTCACATCGAGCCAAGGTAACTTGCATGTGCACCTTGAGGTCTTTCGAATGTCTGTCAACATGGGTAGCCAGGATCTGTGCCCAGCTCACGCTGTATACTCTAAGGACTCTCATTTCCCTCGCATGTAACATTCATTACAGGAAGTAATTAGGTGAAGGACTGGCATCGTCAGAGACTCCAGGAGTAGAAAGTAAGTGTGTCCCACACCATTGATTCAGAGTGTGCTTTTTGTGCTTGTTTGGGTTTTGTTTAAAGGAAATCTGACTCTGTAGACTGAAAAAGATATACACAAATTCAAAAAGGCAGCATGCTATGGCCCATAATGCAAGAGGGCTACTTTTTGCCATTTAGGTACTGCTGTTTGGCCAACTTTCAGCTAACCACGGAGGTGGAAGGAGGGAGAAGAGCACCTAAAATAAAGAGAAAACTGAAAGAGTTCCAGAACAATCACAGTTACCCCTTCCCTTCCAAAGCCAACAGGTACTGGCTGATTTTGTCAACCCAACTTTGGAAGCAGAGAAAGAATGCCTGATTTCCATACACCTGGTTTCTGAGGGGCTGGGGACAAGATAAGCAAAGCATTGAACACAGAACCTGCTGGCCAGTGTCGGAAAGTTCATTGTCTTCTGGTCCCAAAGGGCCAAAAGGAAATGAACCTGCAGTATGCTTTGTGTGTGTGTATGGGGGGGTTGTTTCCAGAGACAAGCAGATCTCCAGTTTGATACGTCACACCCATTACCAATGAGAAGCAAATTGTTAGCTCAGCTGCCCACACTCCAGAAGGGCAAAGTGACTGAAAAACTCCATTGAGTACTGAGAAGACTCAGATCTCTGGCATAGAAGCCCTAAGCTGAGATCCTTGCTTGGGTTGGTCTAGTTCTAAATTCTAGACAAATGGAAAGATACTAAGCTCACCAACATTCTTGTAACTAGCTCTTTTCTTTCAGATTTAGAAAGAAGCCACTTGAAAAATAGACAGTTTGGGGAAATCTAGTTACTTTGAAAGTATTTAAACCATTTCACATGAAAATTTTAACCAAATTTCATGAGTTTTGCCTGAATTTAAACAAGAGTCAGGCAGGAATGTGGTATATACCGTTTTAATCACTGCACCCAGGAGCTGGAGACAGGCAGATTTCTGTGAGTTTGAGGCCAGCCTGATCTATGTATCTAGTTCCAGGCTGCCAAGGCTACATAGTGAGACCCTGACTTCAGTCTTGACTGTGGTTTATACATAAGTATCACACCTGACCTAACTCAGAATTCCAAAAGACAGAGGCATTTTCCTCTGTGGGGAAATGGGGGAGTGGAGTGTCCTTGCTTCTGTCTATCAGAAGCAAAAGGCTCCCTGGATCTGCTTCTCGGAACCATTGTGAATTGTTGAACTCTGCGGTATGAGCATATGTAACTCTATATAGGTAGGGCTTGCTACTTTTACTGATTATTTTGGAAGTGTCTTGTTTGTTCCTTCTCATGGGTTTTGCCTCTCCCCTCACCTTGCTACCTCCGGAGGATTCCCCAAAAGTTTGTAAACTGTGGTTGTTTCGTGACCCAAATGAACCCTTGCTTTCCTCTCTACAACTCTATATGCTTGGAATGTCTAGAACATGTCCACATCACTAGGACTCCAGAAGCCCATTAGCACAAGAGGATTTGGGGCATCGAGTTTGCAGTCAGAGAAAACACTTAGGACTGGGAGTAGTCATTCTGTATTTCCAGGTTTTGCAGGGAGTGGACCTAGTCCTAAACAACTAGATTGCTAAAAAAATGATGATAATAATAATAATAACTACCAGTCATTGAATAGCACAACACCAAGCATCTTTCTAATACTTAACCTCTCTCCTGTCGTTAATACCATAAACTTCTATTTTCTTCCCTGAGTACAATGTGTGCTGCCCGTGAGGCTGGAGGAAATGGGGGAAACCTCTTTCAGGGAGGTCTCAGAAAGTTGCTACCACTGCTGTGACATACAGCACATGTAAGGAAAGAGAGTAATCTACGGATGGTATACACAGTAAGTTGGAGGGAAATGAAACTGGCCCCAGGTGGTCAGCCTCTGCTTCAAGCTGTTCCTATCCCTTGTTTCCCTCCAACTCTAGCCCTCAGTGACAGGTGGCTCTGTTAGAATAGCTTCGTCAACAGTGGAGAGACCCCCCCCCCAGAGGCAGTCAATGGCTATCTACATGCTTTGCACCTGGTGCGTATATATTTGTGGTTCAAATGTGAGTGGTGGAGAGCAAGTTAGTCTTAGTACAAAGGCTGACTTTGCTTGTGGCTGCTCCCCTTTGCCTGCACTATTGGCCTGCCTGGGCATCCCTCCTGGCCCCAATTTTTCTTTCAGTCCTAACACCCATGAACTGCACCCATACCAACAGCTCAACGACAAAGGAGTCAAGGCCATGGGCAGCCAGTTCATTCACATTAGCCTCATGACCCCAAAGGTTGATCTGGAAAAAATGACCCTGAATGTACAAAGATGGGCAAGTCTCCAAGGTTCCCCCAACAAGCATTCTGCTTGGCATCTACTTTATCTAGACAACAGAGATCCAGCTGTGGTCTCCGTGGGTCTGTCACTCTGAACAGATCTACCCATGCACCCCCCCCACCTCTGAATCAGTCAGAAAAAAGACTAGTTATCAGTCAGTGCTCTGTTGCTCACGGCTTCCGCCCTCTATGTTCGCCAAGTCTGTGGTACAATGGTGAGCTTTTCCTTTGATATGATTTGCCAGGGCCAGGACTAGGGTGAGGCGACTGGGGAGACGCCCACTCTCAAGGCCCCTCCAGTGCCTTACCCTTGCCATGGCCCTGTGATTTGCACTCTGTAATGTAGTATCAGTTGTTCTTCCTCTGAGTGTAGTTCTGATTTGGGAGCAGGTTTTGAGCCAAATGTTTCCTTGCTGTTTCTCCATTGGTTGCCAGAAGAGTTTTATGCATTAAAGAATCTTCAGTATTATCACAAACATTTCAGCTGGCAAGTTAGCACCCTGTTCAGGAGGAACACTGTGGCCAGAGAACTTCAACCGGAAGGTGGAGGTCCGCCCTGTGACCTTATGTTCTTTCTGTTCCTTTCTCCCTTGTAGTCCTTGTGGCCCAGCACCGACTCTTCTCAGTGCCTCCTACTTTGTTCTCCTCCTAAGAAAAAACATGCTCTCAGGAAAGGGACGAATTCATTGACTTGAGATTGGAGGCTTAATGCTACCTTTTTCGAGGGTTGCTTGCATTTTAACAGGGGAACAGCCTTAAGCCAAAGGAATGAAGTTCTTGCAGAATGTTAGGCGTCAACTAATTGTACAAGTTCTTTTCACCATGGAAAAACCAGACTTCCTGACAGCTGACTCCAGAGTACAGAAAATATGGTTTTCTCCTGGAATCATTGTAGTTAGTAGCTGATAGTCAATTATCTAGATAACCCTGTGCTATACTACTACCAAGGGACTCTAAGAAAAAGCTACTTAAAAGCCTCTGAGAAGGCCTAGATCAGGCATTCATATTGTACATTAACATGTTTGTGTAAATGGAATTAATACTACTTACCACTTAGGTAAAAGACACAAAGATTTAAGAAGTTTGTGAAATGTGTCCTGTCTGTGCAAGGTGACTCTGTCGAGTCCATTTCTTACTGATGTCAGTCGTCCAATATCAGTGGTGGTTATTAAATTGGGTGGAGGTGTAGTTACTAAGCACAGACCTCCACTACCCTTCCTGCCATTTGTCTCTGTTGTTTGCTATGACTTCGGCTTGGTGTGAGAATGAGACCTTATCTAAACCAGAGCCCCCAGTCCCTAATGCCTTTGCATGTATTTCAGCTATAAGTGACCAAGATAGTAAGGATTTAAAAGAACAAGCGAGTAGGAAAGAGGTACAAAGCAGTGCCTTTGTCAAAGGTCATCGAACAGTATGATGATTTTAAAATGGCATGATATAAGCCAAATCAAATTACTTTAAAATACTTTGAAACCAATTTATAGAGCACTATGGTTGTGAATGGTTTTTGAACACATGTCGGAGGCACTTTAATAAGTTTAGCAAAAGGAAATTTGCCTAATGAAGATTGTGTGAAATAAATATATACTTTTGTTCAGTACGGGCCCAAATCTAGGCCACTGGTTCTCAAAGTGTGGTCTTGGAACCACAAAGAGCAACATATGAGAGAGAAGGAGGGGGAGGAGAGAGAGAGAGAGAGAGAGAGAGAGAGAGAGAGAGAGAGAGAGAGAGAGAGAGAGAGAGGACTCCTTTAAGCTCCCAAATCACCAGAGCCACTCCAACAGGTTACCTTTCCTACCATTAGTTATCAGTCTCTGGCAAAGTTGTGTGTGTATCATGTTCTTGCTCAGCTATACACACACTGTGTAGTGTTTAGAAACTGCCAGATTGAATCAGGCCCGTCTGACCTGGTTTGGGTTTTTAAAACAGTAACAAAAACAAACAACAAAAAAGGGGTGGTGATGATGGTTGTGTTTGGTATTACCAGCCCTTAAAGGAATGTCCAGGAGGGCTCTTGAAGAAACGAATTGGCTTTTGAGGTTCTGCCTAAGGGATGAAGTGTGGCATTTGATAATATTGACCTCCCCCTACAGAGAAACAAACACCTGAACCAGAACAACCAGTTAACCCCTCTCAGCCTCTTTGTAATGCTAAGCTTTATAGAAATTTATTCCGTATGTGGTCTTGAGATTTTCTATGTCCAATTTTATAAAACGTTCTGCATGCAAACACAGCATTGTGATCACTGTACCAGTCACCTCAAAGCCATTCCTCCTCCATGTGTGTGCTGGTGAAGAAATACCAACATGGATGTTTTGATGTTTCCTTATCAATTATAAATTACATTTACATTAATTTTTACATGAGATATATTTACTCTGGCTAGCAGTTAAAATTTTATTCTTTTTATTATCTTTCATTGCTACTTTTTTCTACTGAATCCAAGGCTTACTTTGGGGGGATTTCTTATTTCTAGATTGTTGTATTTCTCTTATTTCTATATTTATCTATAATCACAGAGTGTAAGAGATGAAAGGGACCAATCTCCCTGGTTTCATAGAGGAAATTAAGGCCCAGATGGGTCAAATGGCTTGCCACAGGTCACACAATGAGTCTGAGGAGGGGCCCAGCCTCAGTTCTAGGTCTCCTGCCTCTGGGATGAATGTTTTGTCATTTAAAGCACTATATTTATGAAGGCCCCATGACTGGCTTCTACTTGTCCGACTCATTAATTTCCCAGGTATTTCAATGAAAAAAATCTATATGCTTTAAGGGAACATGCACAAGCGTTCTTCAGTTAATGAATCCAAAGAAAATCTGGTTTTAGTTTAGAAATTCATTTCCCTCCATGTTTGCTATCTGTGCCCTACTTTGTATAGTGGATGTTTTCCCTAAAATCTATGTGGGGAAATGGATTTATATAGAACAAATTTCATTTTTTAGTTGGAAAACTTCCCTGTGTAAGGGAATCTTCTAGGGGCTTTTTTTTTTTTGAGAAACAAAACAAAACAGAACCTTTTTGTCACTCGTTCCTTAAGGTCTTTAATTACTTACTAGTGTGAATTTGTGTACTTGCTTTTATTTGAAGTAGGGCAAACCAGTGTTCGCTTTCCTAGAATTTCCTAGAACCTTACCTTCCTAATCTTTCTGAGAAATCTTCAGACTGTTAGATGCTTATGAGCTATTCAATTGTATTCTAGAAACTTCACCTGACTTGACATTTTGCCAATCCCTGGGCTCAAATTCCACCTCTATCTGATCAGATAATAACAGAGTTCCCCAATCAGTACTTATCTCTACATGTCCTCTCTTTTCCGGAACATCTTTGCCCAGTATTCCTTAGTGTGCTCTTACTTTAACCATCTCAGGCCTCCTTCCATAAATCAAGCATACCTCACTGTCCTATGGACTTTTGGGCACTACACCTTGAGAGCTGGGCTACTCATACTGAGCAGTATTTCCAGTTACTTCTATGTTCCCATTTCTCTTGGATCTCTTCTGACTTTCCTTTCCAGACTTAAAGGCTTCTCTCACCAGAGAGTGATGGGATTTTTCCCTTTGTTTCAAGAAATCAGTAAGTTTTTCCTATGAAGAGCCTGGGAGTAATTGTTTTAGGCCTTGTGGGTCACATATAGTTTCTGTAGCAGATTCTTTTCTTGTGTCTGTTTGTTCATTCACTAATTTTACAACCCTTGGAACATATAAAAACCATTCTCAGCTCACAGGCCATGCAAGGCTGACCCCCTGATCCCCACGACCATCCCCATGTGAAAAGTGGGTGATGCCTAGCATGATGGCTTAGCATGTAAAGGTGCCTGCCACCAAGCCTGACAATCTGATCTGTTTGAGTAGAACCCACATGGTAGGAAGAGAGAATCAACCCCTGAAAATTATCCTCTGACCTCTGCACATGTGCATACACATGGGCTCACACATACAAACAGATAAATGTAATAATTTCAAAAGGGGTTTTAAGTTGAGTCTTGTACCAGAGGCTGTTTCAACTGCCTCACATATAGTGTACTATTAGACCTGTCTGTCCACATGGGGGCAGGAAGACGTGGAGGGCAGCTGCATATGGCAGTCTTTCTCTGGGTCCCCCATCACTAATTATATTGATACACAACACCTTATTTCCTTCTATGGATCTGTCCCATTCATAGTGCCTCTATTTGCCCAAGACTGAGGTAAGCTGGTAGAGAAGTTTACTTAGTTCTTTTGTCCTGTCCTTGTTCTCCATGTCTTAGGCCACCTGGTCATATCCCACACTGCTATCGCCAGTTTAGGGTGCTGCCATTCAAAAGTCTTATAGTGCATTCCATAAGATTCCAGTTCAGCTTATGATTTCCTGGAAAAATCACCAGCTTCCTGGTTCCATGGGCTGGTTCTAAAACCCAGAATACACACACACACACATACCTCTGTCCTAGTGCAATTGAAACCTAGCACTAGACAGCATGGGACCCCAGCAAGAAATCAGTGGGGTGTACAGGAAGTATCTATGCCATAGTGTCCCCTGCCTCCTGAATCCCCATCCCCTAGAGTGCTTCATTGTACCCTTCCAACCAATAGGCATCCAACACACTGTTTTCTTCACTTCTCCCCCATCCTGCTCTCATCCCACCCCACCACACTTTCAAGCATTGGAGTTCCGATTCACAGTTCTCACACTTACTATGTGCTAGTTGGGGTATACCAGTGGTTGCAAAAGTGTGCACCTGGATGAGTGTGTTTTCTACAGTGGGCTGTGAATCACACCTGAGTGTGTGCACAGCATACAGTGCTCTCTCACTGATCCTCTGGTCCAGGACCAAATCTAACAAAGGCTGGTCAAGGAAGGGAATGGCAGAGAGGGGACCCCGAGGCATCACTCTTCTTGTCTTTTGAGAGCTTCTTTGCATTGGCTTGTGATGGTTCCTCTTGCACGGAGCCACTTAAATGTCATTCCTAGGCAGGCCGGCATCCACTTTTATTGCATGTGGACTCAGTTACTGGGACACAAGCTTTGTCTTTTCAAGCCCTTTAGCTTGATTTCTGTCATTTGAGCCCAGGGATTCATCCACCCATTTCCTGAAATCTAAATTTTCAAACGTCAGAATCAAGTGATTTTCAGGGTTTTCTTTTTCAAAACTCCCATGGAATGGTTCATTTCTGCCTTCTCTTTAGGATTTCCAGGATTAGGAAGGGAAGGAAAGGAGGGTTGTGCCTTGAACCCAAGAGGAGCACAAGTAGTGTGACGACTCAGAAGTAGAGTGAGGACTGAGAACTAACTGCTGCGCAATCCTGGTAGAGTTGTGTTGGCTTAGTGCCACAGTCCATGCTCCTGAGCCCACTACGCCCTGAAGACAAATGCCAGATGGGAATGTACAGAGTGATGGCCTACACTGAAAGGCAGCGATAATGCCCACCCCTAGGGATGGGACTATGTCCTGGATTCCAATTCCAGGAGAAGCAGTAACTAAGAGAGATTGCAAACCTTGTCTTTGTAGGATTCCAACACAAACTAGAAGGGAGCCCTCTGTGGGGTGATATTACAAAGGTGGTTTCTTGTCTTTCTTTTCCTTGGTTTTTTGTTTTGTTTTGTTTTCTTTCAAGATTCCTTACTGGCTTGCTACCAGCAATTGAACTGTATTCTTTATAGAGCTAGAGCTGTTTGTGTCTTCTTAAATAAACTTTTTCTGTTAAAACCACTTTCTGCTTCCTTCCCTTGCTTTCACTGTACCAATGCCTGAATTCAGGAACAGACCCAGTTCGTGCTTTGGTTTTACTAGCCACACAAATGGTACTGAACCAGCCTGGTTTACCTGCTCAAAACATGTCAATCATGGACACAAGTTTTGTGAAACAGAATGTATTCATGAAGCAAAAAAGGAGGCCAGATGTCCTCAGATGCCAAGGGGCCACTCATTGGACATCTGGCACAAGTAGGGAGTCAACAGAAGTAGCCCTCAGTACTGGAAAATTCATTATCATCATGAGCACACAGCCAAAGAGTTGTCTATAGCAGAATTGGTAGAGACTAAACACTTGGCTCAGCTTCATGGCCTCCAAAATCAGGGTTTCTTGTTTGGTTTTTGCTTCTGATCAATCCCAGGGCTTTACACATACTAGGCAAGTACTCTACCACTAGGCTAGAGTTCCAGACCTAAAATAGTGATTTTTAAGTTCTACTAAAATCATAAGCTACAAAGTTTATTCATGTCTTCCCTCAGTTTCATGTGGGACTCATGTACATTACATCTGGTGCTCACAAACCCTGAGAATGCCCAACAAAAACGTGACCCACAATGTCTTCCAGAAACGTGCCCACATGGACCTACCTGCAGGTGATTCATGTCCCAAGACTTCATCTGAAGGATACTCACAGAGATGACAGGAGCTGTAAGCAGCACTAGGAAATTGGGCAACACTCTCCCTGCTCTGTTCTCTGGCTCAATAAAGCCACTCAGCAAGGGGGACTATAGTAAGTGACAAAGAGCCAAACACCCAGACCACATGTGACCCAAATCACTTCTAGTCTTCAAAGAATATGGTGCTACCATGCATCTGCGTGGGAACAGCTGCATATGAGTCAACTCGCATCTAAAATGAGCTTCAAAGCCAGGCATGGTGTCACAGGCCTGGAGTCCTATCATTTGGGAGGCTGAGGCAGGATGGTCCCGGGTTCGAGGCCAGCTTGCGTAGAGAGACCTTGTTTACAAACAACAAAAAATAAATAAGAATTTAATTCCCTAGCTTTACTTTCTTTTTTTTTCTTCTTTTGAGTTATGATCTCATTCTTTAGCCATGGCTGGTCTGGAATATACTGTATAGACCAAGCTGGCCTCAAAATCACAGAGATCCAACTACCTGCCTCTGCCCCCCAGTGCTGGGATTAATTTGTTCTTTTCTTTGGCTTTGATGGCTGAGGCCCTTGTGGCTCCATGGCTGTTTTTCCAAAGCCCAATGCTAGCCTATGTCCCCTGATGCCACCCATTTGCTCTTCCTAAAAGATAACAACAGACCTGCAAACCACTTGCAAAGCTAACGTGACAAGGGAGTGTTACAGGGCTACACTCAGCACAGCAGCCGTTAAAATTGAGGACAGAGGGGCCAGCAAGATGGCTCTATGGGTAAAAGGGCCTGCCACCAAGCCTCATGGATGTGAATGTGATCCCTGGGACCCACATGGTAGAGGGAAAGAACACTTGCAAGTCACCCCTGATCTCCATGTGTGCCCTGTAGCTTGTGCATCCCAAATATATGGATTGAGACCTGCATAACTTAGGTCCTGGAACCCTGACTAAGTGTGTCAAGGGACTGAAGAAAGGACTGGTGCATATAGACAAGTACACAAAGGCGAGGACCACATGGGATTCTGCTGCCACCTCAACCTAGAATTTCAAGTGTTTATTATGTACAGCACAGGGAATGGGTTGCCTGGTCTTGGTAGGAGTTCTCTGCAGAAAAGCAGTCTCAGGCTTTAAACATTCCTACAAAGGAAGCTGTAGTTGCTAGTCTTTGCACACACGAATCTATCATCCATAAACACTCATACTCAGAGTCCTAAGGGAAGCTTTGTCATCCCAGTGAACCTCACAGAAAAGGCTCTTGCTACTCTGGTGGGGCTGAGGCCTTGGCTACTTAGCATGGCTGCCTGTGCCCATGTCACCATTACACATTATTGGCAAGAGTACTTGTCTAGTGTGTGTTAAACCCTGGGATTCATCCAAAGCAAAACAAAAAAACAAACAAACAAAAAACCAAGAAACCCTGATTTTGGAGGGCTTCATTCACTCAGGACTTTCTCTGCTCCCCACACATGCACAACATGCACTAAACACAATCTAAAAGTTTTATGGGATTGAGGCTATATAGAAGAAGAGGAGGCTGGCCTCATGACAGGCACTTCCTTAGTGAGGCCTTGTCGTTCAGCATCTGGGTTTGACTCTGGCAGGCTCAGAACCTCCTGTGGCAACTGTGGCCAGGAGTTACTGATGCTTTTAGGGATTCACCTTCACTGACCAATCTCACCAAAGGCAAGTCCTAGCATAGTAATTACGGAAGAGAAAGAATCCCCTGGGTACAGGGCATGCGTGGACTTCCAGACTAAGTGGACTTATAAACCTTGCCTGAAGTACAAGGTTGTTCACTGCGTTTCAAAACTTCACACAAGACAGAGTATCTCCAATTCACCTCATCCCCAGTGCCTTGAGGATGTATTAAATTCAGCCGGCTCCCCAATCTCCTGAAGGCATTTTCATGTGTGACCCTTGCATGAAGGGTGGATTTCCTGGTAGGCAGCCTCTAAGGAGTTTATAGTGCACGTGTTTCCAGAGAATGCCTCAGGGCTCCACAGCTGTGTATGAGAGAAAAAGGAAACAGAATTAGGAGAGAACAGATGAGAACAGATACCACAAAGGTTCAGCTCACTTCTCGGCTTAATGATGGACTCTGAAGCTCAAGTGCCTTGTCAGTGTACAAGATTCAGCTTACTTAGCACATAGAGAGAATGCTTGCCAGCACTTGCCTGGCTCTTAGGAGGCTCTGGGTCCCTTCTGAAGCACTACTAAACAAACAATAGTTGTTCTGTGCTAGACCACAGAACTGACCTTTCTACTCCTGCTTCTGTAGAACATTGGCACTGAAACACCGCACAAAGGACATGGCCAACAGTTGCAGAAAGCCCTTTGCTACAGTAACAGGACATCAAGTCCTCCTGCAAAGAAGTCTTGTCTACTGTTCTATTGCTGTAAAGAGACACCACGACCAAGACAACTTATAAAACAAAGTATTTCAGTGGGGGTTTGCTTACAGTTTCAGAGGGTGAGTCCATGACCATAATGGTGGGGAGCATGGTGGCAGACAGGCAGGCATGATGCTGGAGCAGTAGCTGAGAGCTTACATCTGATCTACAGCAGGAGGCAGAGAGAGAGAGAAAGAGAGAGAGAGAGAGAGAGACAGAGAGACAGAGAGAATGAATATGGGACTGGGCCTGGTGGGTTTTTGAAACCTCAAAGGCCACCCCTAGTGACACACTTTCTCCAGCAAGGCCACACTTAATCCTTCCCAAAGAGTCCACCAACTTGGGACCAAATATTAAAAAATATTAGCCTATGGGGCCCATTTCCATTCCAGCCACTGCCCAGGGGGATCCAGGTGACAGATTATACATTCATTATAGGCATCTTTCTCTCTAATGTTACACAATAACAAATTCCTATTGTCTGATTCCCCTTTTCATAGATCTCATCCAGTTGACACTCCAGATCAATTAAAATTCCTTTGATTATAACTTTTTAAAGTTGCAGTTGCAACCTTGGGACACATACCAGCAACCTTCATCAGACTTGGTATTTCCTATGCCCCATTAATATCCATTAGGAAATCCTTGCCAGGAGAATGGCATGCAATATAAGCAAAGGACTAATCTACCCATTACAGCGTACGGTGAATAAAATGATGCTAATATCTACCAAGCATCTGTGATGGTCCAGGCCCCACTTGTTCCGTCTTCTTTTTCTCTTTTTTCAGCACCTATGTGAAAAGCTCCTACTTACACACCAGACACAGCCCTAGCTGCTGAGGAGAGTGACCAGTCCTGACCCATGCCCACTCTCGTGGAGTTTGCCATCAGCTGGACCATCTCTGGGGCCAGAACCAACAATCCACATTCCTGTTATTGCAGAGTCATCCATCACTCCAGCGCTGTACTCCTCTCTCAGCATCTACTCCACAACGTCCTAAGCAAGCTCTCTGCTCCCCCTGCTCCCCTCCTTTTCATCAGTGCCCATCAGAACCTCAGTTCTGGTGACTGATAACTAACTCCAAAGGCCCAGACAGAAAGCCTCCCTCAGTACCTTGCATAACTACCTGGCTGGCAGGATCCTGAGAAACCCATTTCTGTAGGCCTGTCCTCAGGGACTAACTCCTGCCCTCCTGTAATCATCTCTGTGTGGGGATGGAGCAGACCCCGCCCCGCCCCCACTGCACCTTCCAGCTGCTGAATGCTGACAGGATTCACATCCCAAAGACCCAGCAGTTCCACTCCCCATGTGTAGTTCCCAAAGGCACAGGCTGTCTGAGGCAGCATTGCATGCAACAGCCCAAGTTGTCCAATGTCCATCAAAAGCAGAATGGAGCAAGGTGCCATGACATATTCCTGTAACCACAGAACTTAAAAGGTGGGGGTGGGGTGAGGTAGGAGATGGGGTGGGGTGGAATTTGAGGCCAGCTTAGACTACAGAGTGAAACCCTGTTTTTTGTTGTTTATAGTAGATGGATAAGCTGGATATAGTGAAGTGCTCCAGTAGTCCCAGCAACTCTGGAGGCTGAGGAGGATTCCTGAAGCTAAGGAGTTCAAAACCAGTCTGAGCTATATATATAGTAAGGCTCTCAAGACAAAAGAACAAAAACTAGAGTGGAAAAATTATGAACTAGTGTACAGAAATAACCACAACTACAACCACACACAGAATATATAAATCATGCAAACATAAAGTTGAGTAGGCTGAGGGTGTGGCTCAGTTTAGTGGAGTGTTTGCCTGGCCTGCATGAAGCTCCGGGTTCAGTCCCCAGCACTGCATTAAATAGGGCAAGTTGATACGTGACTGTAATCCTAGCACTCAGGAGGTGGAGGCAAGAGGATCAGAAATTCAGGCCATCCTCAGCTTTGTAAGGAATTTTAGGCCATTCCTAGAGTATGCGAGACTCTGTCTCAAACAACAGCAAATTTGTGCGCGCACTTGTACACAAAAGAACCAGGACACAAGGAATACACCTGCTATGATTCTATTTACATACAGTCCAAAACCAAGCAAAACTAAAAGGACTGTATACATGAAGATATAACTATAAGGCTCACACCTTTAATCCCAGACAGATCTCTGAGAGTTCAAGGGCAGCCTGGTCTACAGATAGAGTTCCAGGACAGCCAGGGCTGTTACACAGAGAAACTCTGTCTCAAAAAAAAGTTAGGAATTGACATCAGGAGTGGTGTCACAATTTCAAGGTAGCCTGGGATACATACAGAGGCTCTGCTTTTAAAAAGTTAAGAAAGTGGCTACTTCTAAGAGAAGGGGTAAACTACAATTTAAAAAGATACATGGGAGGACTCAGGATATATATATCAATTGGTGGAGTGTTTGCCTAGCATGCATGGACCCTTAAATTCAATCCCCAGTACCACATAAACCAGGCATGGTGGTGAAGGATGTGACACCTATACCTCCCCAAACAAGTGCCACAAACTGGGAGACACCAGCCCAGCCAGTTTGAGTTCAACATGAGACAAAGCATAGAAAGAGGGGGGAGGGAGGGGAGAGGGAGGGAGAGAGGGAAGGAAGGAAGGAAGGAAGGAAGGAAGGAAGGAAGGAAGGAAGGGATAATTTCAAAAATGAGCCAAGCATGGTGGCACACACCTACAATCCCAGTGCTCCAGAACCCAAAGTTTGTGCATTCAAAGAGAATATGGAAGTTTTCTCAAGCAAAGTTCTATTTCCCCGAGTAGTGGCCACAATGTTCTTTGTAACTAGTTTTGTAAGTGTGCCAACTACATGGAGGTTTGGCTTAGGCATGTAGTGTTTATACAGGTATGATGTAATTGTGTCTCTTTTTGTAGTGCTAGGGATAAAATGGAAAACCTTGTGCATGGTAGGCTCATGTTACAAGCTACACACGCCTAGCCCACAATTAGATCCTTTTTAGAGACTCAGAATACATTTCTGAGTTATCCTAAATTTCTGATCCAGTGCAAAGAAGAATGTGTCCCTAAAAGAGAGACGGAGAAGGGGCAGGCAGGGGGCTGCAGAAAACCAGGAAATCAGCATGTCCTGCTTTGCAGAACACTGAGCAGGGTCAGGCCACATGAGAATACTCTTGCACACTGGGAAAAATGAGCTGAGACACAAACAGACAGGAAACAATCATATCAGGAAGCAAGCATATGGGGAACTGTCTCTGCTTCCTAATGAGCAAAAGCATACGCAATTCAAAAACCCAATGGTCATTTTTTTTTGCCAATTATAGTAGTGAAAATGAATTGGGAGGTGGAGGGGGTGACACTGTCAGGCTGAGTAGAGTATTGAATCCATGCATGGTTACTGGCTGCTAACACTAAATAAATACCAGCCTTGAAAATAAAATCTGGCAGTATACCCTGGAGAATTTTAAATGTTCATATCATTTTACTCAGTAATCCTATTTCTGGGAGTCTAGTCTAGGAAAATTATGTAAAGGAAAGAAGAGGCTATATGAATGAGTCTAGACATGATTCCCAAAGCTCACTTTTCACCTCAACTCAGGCAGTGGTGTGGCCAGTGTCTATGAAGCATCAACTCTCCAGGGTTTCATATGTTTAAAGCAGAGTCACGAATTCCCTGGTCCTTCCCAAGCCAGCTGTTGCCCAGCATCCCGATAAATGGCTACCACCCTGGCCCACACCACTGCCCTCTCCACCCACATCCTTGCAGCAGTCTCCCAGTATCCCACCTGCCTTCACTCTAGCTTCTCTCCAGTCTGTTGCCCACAAAGCAGCAAGAATAGTGTTTTGTTTTGTTTCGTAGACAAGTGTGCTTCAACAGCATCTTGTTTGTTTTTTTGTTTTTTTTTTAAATATGAGTCTCACTGTGTAGCCTATGCTGGCCCTACTATGTTTTAGAATTTTGTTGTTGTTTCAAGACAAGGTTTCTCTGTGGTGTTTTGGAAATTTTAAAGCATTCTAAAGACAGATGTGCTGCCTCACATCTGTAATCCCAGAATTCTGGAGACTGAGGCAGGGGATTGAGAGTTTGAGGCAGTCTGGTCTTTAAAAATAAACAAAAAGTCCGTGTCTAGATCCCATCTAAAACTGTGCAGTCAGTTTCTTCTGCTTGCTGAATAGAATGCAAACTCACAGGCAAGCTGCTTCACCCCACACTGGGCTTCTTACTTTATTGTCCCTTGAAAACGACAAACTCTCTCCCACTACCAGGCCTTTACACCTGCCACCTCCCGCCCAGAATATTCATTGTCCCTGTAGCCCTGTTAGGTGTTAGTCCCAGGCTTGCTGAGAAAGGTTTGCGATCTAGCCTTCTAAATCAGTGGTCCTCAACCTTCCTAACACTTTCATACAGTTCCTCATGTTGTGGTGACTCCCCAACCTTAAAATTATTTCCATTGCTACTTCATAACTGTAATTTTGCTACTGTTATGAATCACAATGTAAATATGTGTGTTTTCAGATGGTCTTGTGTCGGGAGCCAAATCTCAGGGCTTGGCATGAGATCCTAGGCCATGCTTGGCAGGCCACATAGTCAACCTTTACATAGCAGCTCCTTAGAACCTCAGCTCAAGAAAAGAAACAACCTGACCCAGTCTTCCACCCACAGGCTCAGTCACCTAGGCAACCCTTCCTGGACCTCTTACTCATGAACTCTTTACCCTGCCAAACATCCTCTTTGTGGCTTCCTAATATCCTGCCTACACTAACACCTGGCTCACGAACAACCTATTCTACCCCTCCCCATATCCTGCTCTGCCGACTATATCAGCTAGCCTGAGATAAAAATAAAGTTTTCCATTTGATCAGAATCCTGTCTTGTGGTCATTCTTTCTGCGTCTCTTGTCCCCATTCCCTATCCCTGACTCTCTTGCCCCAGGTTGATGTCTTGCAGGTCGGGACAACTGGTGCCCAACGTGCAGCTGGATAGAGTTGGGGATCTGGGAACTCCAGTGCTCATTAGAGGGATGGGCCTGTCCATGCAGTGAGGCGTCCACGACAAGGTCGATTGTGAGCCTTGGTTGGAGGAAGACCTAGCAGTCTGCCCAGCGCTTAGGACTTTCGGTTCATGAGCACCACCTACGTGGAAAAGGTGAGTAACGGGACAAGCATTTAGCAAGGAAGATTTATTTCTTTCTGGGATCACAGAATCCCTCAAGACGCAGGGAACTTGGGTTAAGAAAAACAATTGATAAAATTAGCAAGGAAGATTTACATCTTTCTGGGATCAAAGAATTCCTCAAGGCTCGAGAAACTCAGGTTAAAAAGAAAGAAACAAACAAAAAAGTTTTTCCTCTTTATTAGGGATCTTTGTCCATGGTTCCCCCAGGAAGGAACCATTAATGAAAAGAAATGGGCTACAGTTGGCAACTGCCTCTAAGAGTTGATCTTCTGACAACATGGCAGACCAGATGGGTTCATAAGACAAGAAGTGCAACAGTACAGTGTGGGATGGGGCCAGGTTAGGGAAGGGTCACTAGTGAGAAGCCTATTTCAGGTTGGTTTGAAAAGTAAAAGAAAGTTTCACACAATCTTTTTAATGCTATTATGTTTGAAACTGCCAGTGCTTCTTTGTTTCTGCACCTGGCTTGTGGATCCATGGCGAGTTTGTCCACTGTTACAGTGGCCAATTCTGGGGCCAATGGTTCTCCTTGTCGATTCCTTGGGAATGCTGGGAAGTTGCAAGTTCATGGAGTTAGAGGCCATGGAGTTAGATAGGTTAAGGTTGACAATGATACTAAGCTGGCTCTGCAATGCAAGAAAGTAAGGAGATGTGGATGTCAGGAGGGATTCCTATTATAAGACTTTTGGGCCTGAAAAAAATCCCTGTCCAAATCACCGCTCTTGGCGTTTCCACTTTCGCTTTTTGCATGAGCCAGAAATGTTTTCAGTAGTTTCTTTTCTTCTCTTTTTTCCTAAAAGGAATGGTGATGTAAATCTAATGTTTAGGAATAGAGTATATACATGGGGGCTGTAAGTGAGACCTGGCAAAGAATTGAGCTGTGTAGCTAACACCTCTGGATCTGTAGTTATGCGCAGAGGCCTTTCTGAAAGCTGTCTGAAGGTTTTCCTGTCTTCTCATTCTTCTCACTTAACCATTCATTGACCAAGTGCTTCTTTGTTTTGGGGTACTTTATGGGACATTTATTAAGTGCTGGAATTTCCACTTCAGTAATTATTTCTGCTGCTTCAGTTTCGGTTTCTGGCTCTACAGCAAGTACAGTGTTTTCAATATCGTTCTGTTGTGACGTAACTTCAATGTCAGGAGAAGATGACTGTATGTCTGAACACATGCTGACGGTCCAATGTCCTGATCAACCCATTCTACATGCTCCCCTGAAAATGACTGTGATGCCACAAACTCAACCATCGGCTTGGCTGGCTTCCCTCGATGGGAAAATAGCCTCCTGTTACTCCTTTTTGCTTCCTTCTACCCATTCCCACTACTTCCCCATGGTTAGCCACCCTCCTCCCTTCCCTCCTTGGACCCCTGATAGGGCTCCTCTTATTATTTTCCTCCGGCCCTTGGGCCTTTAATCGACTTGTGGCCTTTGTCAAGCAACAAGTGGACTCTGCCACTAAGCCTGTCCTGGTCCAATACTAATCCCCTTCCCCACGGCCAGCTTCAGAGGTGCAGACCTGGATGGTACTGCAAGGAGACCTCGTCTTCTGAGGAATATGCCTGTACGCAATGGGGTCGTTGTCCTAAAGCTTCCCCACCCCCACAAAAGGCATCCCGATGGTCCTGCCTTTCAGATGGCTCCAAGAAGCCATCCCTGAGCTCAGAGAAAAATGTCCTTTATAAAATCCACATAGATTCTCCAACTGGGGGCCAGGCCTCTATCCCCCTCTGCTGAAAAATTTGGCCACTTCTTTTTATATAAGGAAGGGGGAAGATGTGTGTTTTCAGATGGTCTTGTGTCGGGAGCCAAATCTCAGGGCTTGGCATGAGATCCTAGGCCATGCTTGGCAGGCCACATAGTTAACCTTTACATAGCAGCTCCTTAGAACCTCAGCTCAAGAAAAGAAACAACTTGACCCAGTCCTCCACCCACAGGCTCAGTCACCTAGGCAACCCTTCCTGGACCTCTTACTCATGAACTCTTTACCCTGCCAAACATCCTCTTTGTGGCTTCCTAATATCCTGCCTACACTAACACCTGGCTCACGAACAACCCATTCTACCCCTCCCCATATCCTGCTCTGCCGACTGACTATATCAGCTAGCCTGAGAAAAGTAAAGTTTGCCACTTGATCAGAATCCTGTCTTGTGGTCGTTCTTTCTGTGTCTCTTTTCCCCATTCCCTATCCCTGACTCTCTTGCCCCAGGTTGATGTCCTGCAGGTCGGGACAGTCTTGGCCCACCCCTGTGAAAGGTCTTCAACCCCCAAAGGGGTGGAGAGCCACATGCTATGAACTGTTGTGAGAGCAACCTCCCTCCCCAGCTCCTGTCATCACACCACCTGGCTAGCCCTCCAAGCACTTGATGCAATGTGGAGCGATTGGAGGTATTTGTTTGCATGGAGCCCTGTTTTCCGTGTCTTCTAACTGGAATCAGAGCAGGGACCAGTGCAGTGCTGGATGCCCAACCCCTAAGTGCCAATGTTCAAATGAAGAAATTGAATGTATAAAAAAAAGGCTTTGCCAAGGTTTGCAGTAAAGAACCTTTGTGGTCCTACATTTATAAAAATCTATTAATGATGCTAGTTAGGGGTAAGAGGGCGCCTCAGGAAATATCAGCAGAAGTATCTTTTTCTAGGTAATGTAATGAAGATAACAGAGGCTTCATGTTCAGGCAAATGTATACTCCTATGTTCTGAGTCTTACTTGCTGTGCCATCTGTGGCAGATGAATTTGATTCTCTGAGCTTGAGCTTCAGTTTTTCCGTGTATGGAGAAGCTCCATTTTAGGTGTTACTTTTTGTTTGGGTTTTGGTTTTTCCTGTGCTTCATATAGACCTCAAAAGCTTGTATGTACTATGCAGCACTCTACCCCCGAGGTGCATCCCCAGGCCTTGGCTCTTTGAGACAGGATTCCACTATGTACCTCAGACCTCCAAGTCGCTCTACAAGTAACTCAACCTTACTTTGAACTCAAGGTCCTCCTGCTTCCACCTCTCAAATGTGCAGAGTGGCTTAAATTGTCTCCCCTTCTCCTCTTCTGCTGCACTAGCAACTCAACCTAAGACTTAGCACATGCTAGACAAGTGTACTGTCATTAACTCTCATCCCCAGCCTTTCTCCATATTTAAACAGAGGGAATGACAACAGACTTTCAAGGCAGATCCAGGGAACTAGGTAATGCACTATACTGAGGATGATGTGAAGCCTTGAGATTGGATGGATTCTTGGGGGAGTGGGTATAAGAGGAGAGAACCCTGGAAGTCTAGGGCTTAGATGTCAGCCACATAAAGACCAGCCTAGAAGGAATCAAGCTGTATGTAACCTGCTGGGAGAAGGGCTTTAACGTTTTCATCATGCAGCCTCCATCAGCAGGAGTTGGCACACCAACACATATTGAGAAGTGATAGCTATCTCACTGTAGTACTGGGCAGGGAGGCTGCAAAATGGCATACAAACAATGCTCACAACCATGCTCAACCATGCGAAGGACATACCTGGATGTGTGCTCAGTAGACGTTTATTAAGAGTGAATAAATAGGGGCTGGAGAGATGGTTCAGAGGTTAAGAGCACTGGCTGCTCTTCCAGAGGACCCTGGTTCAATTCCCAGCACTCACATGGCAGCTCACAATTGTCTGTTATTCCAGTTCCAGAGAATCCGACACCCTCACATAGATATACATGTAGGCAAAAGCACCAATATACATAAAATATACTTTTTTAAAAATTAATGAGTAAAAGTGAACATATATGTGGGCAAACACTCTAAGTGGGGAAATAGAAATTGGGGGCTGGAGAGAGAGCTCAGTGATTAAGACAATTACTGCTTTTGCAGGGGACCTGGGTTTGCTTCCCAGCACCCACATGGCATCTCACAATCATCTGTAACTTCAGTTCCTTGGAATTCCAACACCATATCTTCTGGCCTCTATGAACACCAGGCATGCATGTGTTGCACATATGTACAAGGAGACGAACTTTCGAACACATAAAATAAAAATAAATAAGGACAGACGAGTTGTATCAGCAGGTAAAGGTACTTGACACCAAGCCTAATGACCTGAGTTCAATCCCAGGAACTCTGTGATAGAGAAAAAGAAAACCCACTTCTACAAGTAGCCCTCTGACCTCCACACTCATGCTGTTGGGAACATAAACATAAATAAATCTTTTTTTAAAAAAAATAACAGCAGTTGTTAGTAGTGCTATATAATTGAAAATAATTTCCCACATTTCCACTGATGTGTTGTCGTCTTTTTCTAATGGGTTTTTTTGTGTTTTTTTTTTTTTCCAAATCTGTGCATCCATCTGTCTCTGCTACATTCAGGGGCTCTGTTGCAGAAGCATCAGCTCTGTTCTCTCGTGGCTTCTTTTAAAATCTTGGCCAGCATTCCTGGCCCGCTTATTTTTGTTGTTTTGCTTTTATATTTTATTTGTTGAAACAAAGTCTCACAGTCTATCTCAGGCTGGCTAGGAACTCACTATATCACCCAGGTTGGCCTGAAACTCATAGCAATCCTCCTGCCTCAGCCTCCTGAGTGCTGAGATTATGGCACTGGCTCTGTTTAATTTTGATTCCATCCAGTCTCATCAACAGATGAACTGAGTCACATGTAGCCTTTGGAAGCTCTGGAGAGACAGTTCCTATAGGAGCCTCTAGCTGTTAAGTTTCTCACAAGCCAAAGGGAGACAGATACGTAAATGATACACAAAATCCCCATGCATACTGTACTGATTGGTTTTCGTCAATGACACAAACCTAGAAATATCTGAGAAGAGGGAATCTTAATTGAGAAAATGCCTCCATAAGGCTAGCTTGTAGTCAAATCTATAGGGCATTTTCTTGATTAATAATAATTGATGGGGGGGGCTGGAGAGATGGCTCAGAGGTTAGGAGCACTGCCTGCTCTTCCAGAGGTCCTGAGTTCAATTCCCAGCAACCACATGGTGGCTCACAACCATCTGTAGTGAGATCTGGTGCCCCCTTCTGGCCTGCATGGATACATGAAGGCAGAACACTGTATTCATAATAAATAAATAAATCTTTAAAAAACAATAATAATTGATGTGGAAGGACCCTACCCACCGTGGACAGTGCCATCCCTGGGCAGGTGGTCCTGGATGGTATAAGAAAGCAAACCTTTACCCTCTGAGCCATCTCGACAGCCCTAAATTCACCTGTGAAGGCCAGGCCTTATGCATGCTAGGTATTCACTCTACCAGTGAGCAACACCCCAAGCTGATTTCTTAACAGTTTTCCAAGCGGCTTAAATTTCATCTTGAGTTCGGAAAGGGACTTTCAAGTCATCAAGTTCTGCTACTCACCAAAGCAGCCAAATACAGAAGAAGACCTCATATGGTTCATTTATATGAAGTTCAGTGCTTCATTTTCCACTTTAGGTAGGGCAAGAGGGAGCCTCCTGCTTGATACAACACAAAATAAGCAGAATAGATTAGGCTATGGAGTGTAGTTTTCAAAGACGCTGGACACCAGCAAATGATGGACAGCCATCCCTGAGAGATAGGAAACAAACTAGAAGAGCCTCAACCCACTGCTGTCAGCGATTTCAGGCCCTGATGCAGGGAGGGAGAGCCATGGTACATGAACATGCTTCAGCAAGGAACACAGAGAAAGTCCTAAAGACCTGCTCTGAGTATTCAAGAATTCAAATGAGGCTGAGCATGGTGACACATGCCTTTAATCCCAGGACTCAAGAGGTAGAGGCAAGTGGAGTTCTATCGATTCAAGTCCAGCCAAGGTTATAGTGAGAGGAGGAGGGAGGCAAATACAGAACAAGGGAGAAGAAAGGTAAAGGGGACTAACAGGACACAACTGATCTGATAGGGAAAATGGAAAAGAGAGGACTCCTCAGAGAAGGGGCAAGTAAATACAGAAGAAGATTGGAGGTGGTAAAATAACACCACCAATAACTATTTGCCAAAAAAACATATAATTCATGTAAATCCATGTATAAATATATAGGTTGTTTTTGATTTTTGAGACAGGACCCCTCTACATAGCCCTAGCTGTCCTGGAATTCATTACACAGGCATCTGCCTATTGCTGAAGGTAAGTCCCTATTGCTGAAGACACTATGCATTTCAGAAACAGGGCCAGGTACCCCCTATTTGGAACTGACTTGAAAGTCCCCTCTGTAAGGACTAGGTTTCATGATATCAGAAGGTGCCATGCAAGCTTCCTATGAACCACATCAATGACCAACACGGCATGATAATTCTAAAGGTGCAGTAATGGCACACATACCTTGGCAGTAGCCAAAAGGCTCTCTAATTGGACTTAAGACCTTGTGGTATTTTGAATAGGAATGGCTCATATATTGGAATACATGGTCACCAGGGAGTGGCACTATTAGGAGGTGTGGACTTATTGAAGTAGGTGTGTCTTGTTGGAGAAAGTGTGTCACTGGGGTGTGGGCATTGACGTTTCAAATGTTCAAGCCAGGCCCAGTGTCTCTCTCTCTTCCTGCTGCCTGCCAATCTGGATGTAGAACTCTAAGCTACCTTTCCAGCACCATGTCTGCCTGCATGCTGCCATGCTTCCCAGCATGATAATAATGGACTAAATCTCTGAAACTATAAGTCAGTCCCAATCAAATGTTTTTCTTTATAAGTGCTTCCATGGCCATGGTGTCTCTTCACAGCCATAGAATACTGACTAAGACAGACCCAATCAACAAGAGAGAGACAATGTCTACTACTGGAAATATATCTAACTACTCAATGCTAATGAAGTCATGGTTATTGGGGGAGACTCTACAACCATGAATTTACTAAGCCAGCATAATCTTTAACTGTAAAGATTCAGACATTATGCTGGTCTGCCCCTGTCACCTGGCAGAATGCACTCAGGCAGTACCTTGGTCAGCCCAGGGTTCCATGGCTGCTACTTCATTACATAGTCTGCACGCAGGTGCAGAGCACACTTTAAAAGAAATAACTCCACCCATTTCCTTTCTCTCTCTCTCTCTCTCTCTCTCCTGCTGTTCCTCTGAAGGCACAGACAGGACTTTTCCTGTCTCCCTCTTCTCTTCTGTCCTCTCTGTGTCTCTGTGTCTCTTTACCTCTTTTCTCTTTCCTTCCCTTACTTTTTTACCTCCCGTCAATAAAACGTTCAATATGAATCACGTCTACATGTCTCTGTTTCCCTGCCACATGCAGTCCCAACCAGCGCACTGTTTTCCTAATATAACAACATATAAACAGTTGTCCTTATACCTGCAGATAAGTGTAGTCCTCATCCTTTGTCAAGGAAACTTCTTTGTGCAACAGGTGAAGGTCACTACAGAAAACCACAAGCAATCAAAATGCAGATTTATGGAGCCCAGTCTCAATGGATACATCTACAGAACACTCCCACACCTAAGGCTCAGGGAACATTGAGGAAAAGGGGGTAGAAAGAGTGTAAGAACCAGCGAATCAGGGAGTTTGCTGGAGATTGTATGTCTCCTAGTAATATCAAAAGCCACACCCATAAAAGCTCATTAATATGGCTACCCGAATGTGAGCCTAACAAGGATGACACCAGTACACATACAAAACTGGGTGGGAAAAAGCCTGCAAAGCCTCAACCCTGCACAAAGAACTATAGGCAACTGAAGAAAGCTGGGAATGGAGGCCTTCCCCAGGGAAGAACACACCAATTGGTTTCCTGGTGCCAAACAGTCAGCCCTGAAAACATATATATAGGCAGCATTATACAGACTGAACAGGTTATATAAGAACAGTATGTATGTGTATATCTAAATGCATATAGTAATCGTTTTTTTTAAAAAAGAGGCTGTGAATTTGAAGGAGAGTGAGGTGGGTATATGAGAGGGTTTGGGGGGAAGAAGAAATGTTGTAATCAAATTATAATCTCAGAAATTAAAAAAGATGCCCTGGATGGGCATGGGGAACCATTGTGGGAACTCAGGAAGGGATGTGTGTGGGGTTTGAAAGAAAATGGCCCCCAAAGGGAGTACCACTATTAGGAGATGTGGCCTTGTTGGAGTGAATGCGGTCTTGGAGGAGGAAGTGTGTCACTTTGGGGGGAGGGTGGGCTTTGCTCAAGCTATGATCAGTGGGGTAAATATTGTATAGCTATTTCCTGTGTGTGGAAACATTCTTTTCTGGAAGCAGTGGGAGGCTTAGAAGGCTTCTGAAATTCACAAGAAATTTACAAATCAAAGCCTCTCGTTAAGGTTTTTTAAAAAGGCTCTTTTTTTTACATTTTATTTACATTTTATTTTATTCAGTATATGTGCAATTGCTCTCTCTCTCTCTCTCTCTCTCTCTCTCTCTCTCTCTCTCTCTGTGTGTGTGTGTGTGTGTGTGTGTGTGTGTGTGTAGAGGAGTGTGTACATGTGAGCACAGGTGCCTGAAGAGGCTAGAAGAGGGTGTCAGATCCTCTGAAGGCAGACTTACAGGCAGTTATGAGTCCCCTGACATGGGTGCTAGTAATTGAACCTGGGTCCTCAGCAAGAGCAATATATATTCTTAACTGCTTACATGGTTCTCCAGCCCATAAATGCAAATTTTTAATTAATTTTTCAAGGTGAATAATTGAGGCTGGGAATATGGCTTGGTGCTGTACAAACATGAGGAACTGAGTTTGAATCCTCAGCACCCATGGAAAAGCCAGATGTGATGGGGTATATCTGTAACTCCAGTGCTAGGAACTGGAGATAGACTGATCCCAGGACCTTTCTGGTTATTTTTTTCTTTGTTGCTTGTTTACTTTGGTTTTTTGAGACAGTGTTTCTCTTCTGTAGTCCTGGCTGTCCTGGAACTCAACTCTGTAAACCAGGCTGACCTCAAATTCAGAGAGATCTGCCTGCCTCTGCCTCCTGACTAATTGGGATTAAAGGTGTGTGTGCCACCAATGGGCCTTTCTAGACAGCCAGCTCCAGGGAACCCAATGACCCCTTTTAATCTCTACAGGCACCACCTATATGCATAAACTCTCCACACACATATCCATCTAATTAAAAGTAAAATACATTTTGTTGTTTGTTCTTGTTTTGAGACAGAGTCTCACTATGTAGCCTTGCCTGGCTAAGAACTTGCTATGTAAACGAGGCTGGCCTCAAACTCACAGAGATCTGCCTGCCTCTGCCTCCCAAGTGCTGGGATTAAAGGCCACCACTCTGAGCTTAATGAAATAAATTTTAAAAACTAAGGAGGAAATGTGATTGAGGAAGACATCTGGACATCAACCTCTGTCCCCCCACACACACACCCACACAGGTCCGTGCACCCACATGCACAAATACAACATACACAGAGTGAATGGTTAAACAAACTATGATACAGCTATGACTTGGTATACTACCCAGCAATAAAAAGTAATGTGCTACCAATAGAACTGGAACGAGTCCCCAGAGACTACAATTAAAAACAGTCCCTCTCTCTTACCTGGGTGTGGTGGCCCACATCTTTAATTCTAGCACTGGGGAGGCACAGGCAGGCCGATCTCTGAGAGTTTGAAGCCAGCCTGGTCTACAGAGCAAACTCCAGGACAGCCGGGATTACACAGAGAAAACCTGTCTTGGAAAAAAAAATTCTCTTTAAAAGTCCAAAATCTTTTTAGCTGTAGTCTCCTATAAAATAAAGAAATAAGGGCCTGGAGAGATGGCTCAGCAGTTAGGGGCACTGACTGTTCTTCCAAAGGACCCAGGTTCAATTCCCAGCACCCACACAGCAGCTCACAATTGTCTGTAACTTCAGTGTAGGGGACCCGACACCCTCACACACACATACAAGCAAAACACCAATGCACATAAAATAAAAATAAAAATTTAAAGAAATAAACAAGTTACATAAACACTTTTATTCCAAAAAGAAAGAACCAAGGCATTAAAAACAAACACACTGGGGCTGGATAGATGGCTCTGAGGTTAAGAGCACTGGCTGCTCTTCCAGAGGTCCTGAGTTCGATTCCCAGCAACCACAGGGTAGCTTACAACCATGTATAATGAGATCTAGTGCCCTATTCTGGTGTGCAGAGAGAACACTGTATACATAATAAATAAATCTTTAAAAAATCACACCAAAGCAAAAGCTTTAATATAGCAGTGTAAATCCAAATCCTATCACTCAAGGTCCAACATTTGGAACTGGTAATGATCTTCTAGGCTCAAAGGGGCTTGAATAATACCATTTCTGTCTCTACCAAGCTGAAGTAAATATGTATACCTCTTTTAGGCCATCCCCACTCCAAACCTGAAGTTCTCCTTGGCGGCTATCCTATGGCCCTGGCATCGTCAATATCCTGGGGTCTCAAACTGAGGCTTCACCTCACCAGCGGTCTCTCAGGGCCTCTCTGAAGAAAATCTGACCCAGACATACATTGTCAAATCTCAGCTGTTCCCCATAAACACTTCAATTTTGCATTTTTTGAGACAGGGTTTCTCTGTGTAGTTTTGTATACCAGTCTGGCCTTGAACTAGCAGAGAGCTGCCTGCTTCTGCCTCCCAAGTGTGTGCCACCCGCGCCTGGCCAATTTTGCATCTTTTGTGCCTTCAACTAGTACCATACAGATGATGTTTACATTGACATGTTTAGCTTGAGATGTAGTCTGGTCCCCTTGGACCACAGCTGTGTCAGCTTCTGTTTTCTGACTGAGGAAACACTTCCTATTGTCCCAGGAAGCACAAGAAGTTCCACCTCAAGGATGCTGCTCTCTTTAACAATCATAGCTGCTACTTCAGCACCAGTGTGATCAACAAACCCAAATTCTTAGACAAAATATCACACAGTGGCTGGTGGCACAGTCCCTGATAAAGTCTTTGATCTCTTCTGAAACATTTGGTCCTTATTATCTATTTTACTCTCAGTCTTCCAAGGCCCAAGAAGAATGGACCATTAAGCTCTGCCTCCAGCACACAACAGTTTTCCAGCCCATATCTCCAAATGCTTCCATGTTCCTTTCATAAAAACAGTCTAAGGTAATAAAAACTGACATGGCTAGGTCCATCGCAGCAACACCTCACTTCCTCTGTACCAATTTCTGTCCTCGTTTCATTTCTGTTGCTGTAATAAAATACCCTGACAGAAAGCAGCCTAGGGAAGGAAAAACTTTATTTAGCTTACAATTCCAAGTTACAGTCCATTATTTCAGGGAAGTCAAATCAGGAACACCAAGCTTCATGTTCACAGTCAAGAATAGAGAGAAAATAAACACATGGATCCTTGCTTGCTGCATATGCTCAGCTGGCTTTCTTCACTGTTACACAGTTCAGGGTCCAGCCTGAGAAATGCTGCTGTCAACAGTGGACTGAATTCCGAACTATAAAGGATATAGATATTGATACAGAGATAGAGAGATAAATATAGACAGACAGACAGAGAAATATAGAATTAGCAAGATGGCCCAGAGGGTAAAGGTGCTTGCTAGGAGCTGGAAAGATGGTTCAGTGGTTGAGAGCACTGATTGCTCTCCCAGAGGACCAGGGTTTGATTCCCAGCACCCACACAATGGCTCACAACTGTCTGTAACTCTAGTCCCAGAGGACCTGATGCCTCATTTGACCTCTGAGGGCACCAGACATGCAAATGGTACACAGACATATATGCAGGGAAAACACTCTTACACACACAATAATAAAAATCCTTTTAAAAATTAAAAATGGGGGCTGGAGAGATGGCTCAGAGGTTAAGAGCACTGACTGCTCTTCCAGAGGTCCTGAGTTCAATTCCCAGCAACCACATGATGGCTCATAACCATTTGTAATGGGATCTGATGCCCTCTTCTGACATGCAATCCAACATGCAGACAGAACACTGTATATATAATAAATAAAATCATTTTTAAAAAATTAAAAATGGAATCCTGTCTTGAAAAAAAATAAAAATGGGCAAAGAAAGCTGGCACATACTTGTAACCTCAGCACTAAGAAGACAGAGGTAGGAGGATCAGTAGTTCAATTCCAACCTGGGCTGCATAGCCATTTTGAGGAAGGCCTATGCTACATGAGACTCTGTCTCAAACAAACAAACATGAAAGTGGGCAAAGAACAGGGCCTGGCGGTGATGGTGATCCTCCTGCCTCTGTCTTCTTAGTGCTGGGATTAAAGGTATGTGCCAGCTTTCTTTGCCCATTTTTAATTTTTTTTCAAGACAGGGTTCCACCAATGCCTGGCTTTAATTTTTTAGAGTAAAAAGTGGAACATGCTTTTAATCCCAGCACTCAGGAGGCACAGGCAGGCTGAGCTCTGTGAGTTCAAGGCCAGTCTGTTCTACCTAGAGGAGTCCCAGGCCAGCCAGGGATACATAGTGAGACACTGTCTCAAAAAAAGTAAAAAATACAAGAGTAAAATGATTAATTTTGGTTGCCACTTTGACTGGATCCAGAATCAACTAAGAGAGAAACCACACATGGGAGAGATTTTCTTGATTATTTATTTTTATTTTATGCATGCAAGTGTTTTGTCTGCATGTATATCTGTGTATTACTTACATGACCAGTGCCTGAAGAGGGCAGAAGAAGGTGTTGGATCCCTTGGAACTGGAGTTACAGACAGTTGTGAGCCATCATGTGGATGCTGGGAACCGAACCTGATTCCTCTGGAAGAGCAACCAGGGCTCTTAACCACTAAGTCATCTCTCTAGTCCTTGATCAAGTTACTTGAAATGGAACGACCTGCTCTCAATGTGTGAGGCAAATTTTGGTGGCAGCCAAATAAATGGAAGGCTGAGGGAAAAGCTTTGCTTTTTGACTAATTGCTCTCAAGTATCAATAGTGAGCTGCTGACACTATTGATACATTCCTTTGCTGATGTCAAAACCCAGCTTCTTCAGACTTCCAAAATAGACTGCAAACCAGTGTCTTTCCACAAATCCCCCATGCCTTCAGCATCAAGTTATGACAGTCTTGTAGACAGAACAGCTAATAGGTTTCCAGGCTTTCCTGTAGAAGGTCAGTCATTGTTGGACTGTCCAGACCATATCTAATGAGTACCCTTTTAATAGTGTACTGGTCCTGTTCCTCTACAGAACTCTGACTAATATAAAAAGCCTACATCATGTTAATATTAATAAAGGGAAATCTGAAATGGCTATGTTAATATCAAAATAAACATATGGGCCAATATTACCAGGACTACAGAAAGCCATCTTAAAATGGTCAAATGACCATTCATCTAAAAGATAAAGCAATCCTTTTATGCACCCAGTAATGGAGTTCTAAATTATATGAAGTGAAAACCATTACAACTGAAAGGAGAATAGACAAATCCACAGTAACATTAGAGAAATTTAATATTCCTCTTTCAACAATTAATGTAACTACATTGATTTAGAAAGGATATAAAAGAATTAAACAGCACCATCAACAATAGGATAACACTGTCTTGTATAGAAACCTTCTCCGGGCCTGAAGGGATGGCGCAGGAGTTAAGAACACTTGATGTAAATCTTGTGAACTGGAGTTCAGTTCTCATCTTGTTAAGGCAGGCATCCTGAACATGCCTGTAGTCTCAGCTCTGAAGGAAGACAAAGCAAGGAACTCACTGGAGCTTGCTTCTTTCCAGCCTAGTTGAGAAGTCACAAGCCCCAGGTTCAGATATGCTGCCCCAAACAAACTGTGGGAGATAAATGGGGGAGGACACAAAACACCCTCTTTTGGCCTTTGTGTGTGCACATAGGCATAAACACCATACAGACATATGTGCATACATTTACACAGAGACACTCACAAATTAAACAAATAAATGAATAACCTTCTTTAATTAAAAAGAAACTTCCACCCAACAATAGAGCACACATTCTTTTCTCAAGAGTGTATGAAAAACTCCCCAAGATAGAGATTGTGATGGGTTAGAAAAAGTTTACAAATTAAAAAATAAAATAAAGTCGGGTGTTGGTGGCGCACGCCTTTAATCCCAGCACTCGGGAGGCAGAGGCAGGCGGATCTCTGTGAGTTCAAGGCCATCCTGGTCTCCAGAGAGAGTGCCAGGATAGGCTCCAGAACTACATAGAGAAACCCTGTCTCGAAAAACCAAATAAATAAATAAATAAATAAATAAATAAATAAATAAAGTCATACAAATGTTAGAGTGCTTTGGGAGAATTGAGATGTGCCTAGACCAGGCTGGGGAAGGGAGGAGAGGTCTGGGGAAAGAGTCCATGCCTAGGTAGTACCTAAACTCAGTTCTGGGGACTGAACCAAGGGCCTCCTGTGTATTAGGCAAGTGCTCTACCATTGAGCTTCATGGCTAACCATTTTGATTTTTTTGATTTTTAGTTCTGAGAGAAAGTCTCACCATGTAGCTCAGGTAGAACACAAAGTTGAGATGCTCCTGCCTCTGCCTCTAGAGTACTGAGATTACAGACCTCACTACTAAATCTGCCTCTAAACTCAGCCTTTCTTTCTCTTTAATTGTGTGTGTGTGTGTGTGTGTGTGTGTGTGTGTGTGTGTGTGTGTGTCTGCACGCATTGAGAAGCTGCTTCTTGTCTTAGTTAGGGTTATCGTTGCTGTGATGAAAATACCATGGCCAAATGCAATTTGGGGAGGAAACAGTTTATTTGACTTACACTTCCACATCATAGTCCACTGCTGAAGAAAGTCAGGGCAGGAACTCAAACAGGGCAGGACCCTGAGGCAGGAGCTGATGCAGAGGCCATGGAGGGGTGCTGTTTACTGGCTTGCTTCCCCTGGCTTGCTCACCCTGCTTTCTTCTTCTTTTTTTTTAATTTATTTATTATGTGTACAGTGTTTGGCCTGCATGTATGCCTCCAGGCCAGAAGAGGGCACCAAATCTCATTACAGATGGTCATGAGCCACCATGTGGTTGCTGGGAATTGAACTCAGGACCTTTGGAAGAGCAGGCAGTGCTCTTGACCGCTGAGCTATCTCTCCAGCCCTCAGTCTGCTTTTTTATAGAACCCAAGACCACCAGCCCAGGGATGACACCACCCACAATAGACTGGGGTCCTCCCCCATCACTCATTTATCAAGAAAATGCCCTACAGGCCTAGCCTAGCAATGGTGGTGCATGCCTTTATTCCCAGCAGTCACAAGTTTTAGACCAGCCTGGGCTACATTGAAAGATTCTATCTCAAAAAAAAGACATAAAAATTAAAGAAAGGAAAGTATCCCAGGTAGGGAGAGCAGCATGGAGGCTGAAAGGGGCTATAAAATGGTAACTGGATGTCTGGAGTTCAAAGGGATTAGAAAACAGCAGGCTGCAAATATCAGTATAATGGCCTTGGGGCTTCAGGCTAAACAGTGGGACACTATGGTATTAGATAATGGAGAACCACTGAATGCCTCAATTAGAAGAGTGACAGTGTCAGATTTCAGTATGTTAGAACTCCCTTTAAATGCCACTGGTAGCATAAGGATCAATGCTTAGACTGCTCCAAAGGTATATAAAATGTGCAGGAAGCTGGGGCAGTGAGGAGGGAGATAAGGGACAGTACCTAAGACCATTAGTGAGGAAGTTAACAGTATGACTAATGAAATGCTCAGGAATGGAATTTACTGAAGTCTGTATGTCATTTTACAGTGTTACAAAAAGGGCTAGCAAGATGAATCATCAACTAAAAGCACTTCCTGCCAAGCCTAATGACCTAGGTTCAGTCCCTGAGACTCACTTGGTAGGAGGTTGTCCTCTGACTTCCACACTTGCTGTGGTGCATGCATGTACACACACACACACACACACACACACACACACACACACACACACACACACACACACACACACGAGAGGGAGGCAATCAATCAATCAATCAATTAATCAACAAATGCTTTCATTTGTAGTGTTTTTTTGAGTCGGGGTCTCACTAGTAGCCCTGGCTGACCGGGAACTCCCTAAGTAGACCAGGCTATCCTTGAACTCATAGATATTCATCTGCCTCTTTCTCCTGAATGCTGGAATTAAAGATGTGTGGCACTAGGCCCAGCCCTAAATAAATGGTTTTTTTGTTGTTGTTTTTTGTTTTTTTTTAAAGAAATGCTCCTTTGTGAGTGGGCCTGATTGACACTGCAGCTCCCAATGCCACTAGGATGAATGAAGAGGTATTGGAGAGGTGGGAAAGACAGAGGAGGGAGTGGGTTTTTGTTTTGTTTTGAATCAATTTTGGGGGGAGTTTTTTTGTGGGGGATGATGCAGGGGTGAGAGGCAGATATGGAGGGATTGAGAGGTAAACAGGATTGGAGTGCATGACATAAAATTCCCAAAGAATCAATAAAGAATTATGTTATATATAGGAAAGAGGGGGTGATGGAGAGACTGCTCAGAGGTTAAGAGCATTGACTGCTCCTCCAAAGGACCTGAGTTCAATTCCCAGCAACCACATGGTGGCTCACAACCATCTGTTATGAAATCTGGTTATGCCCTCTTCTTGTATGGAGGCAGAATGTTGTATACATAATAAATAAATAAAATCTTTTAAAGAAAGAAAGAGGAAGGCAAGAAAGGAAGGAAGGAAGAAAGAAAGAAAGAGAGAGAGAGAGAGAAAGAAAAGAAGTGCTCCAACAACAACCAAAAAAGATGGAAGATGGATTGGTGGATTTGTTGGTGAAAAGATAAATCTAACATGTTCACTGTTAATGATTGGTTCAGGACAGGTCCAGTCTGGTGATGCATGCATGTAGTCTCAGGTACTCCAGAGGCAGGATGATCAATTGAGTCTCAGAGTTCATGCCATTCTTGGCAATATAGCAGATCCTGTCTCAAAAAGGGGGTTGGGTTACAGAGATAGCTCAGTTAATAAAGTGTGTGCCAGACAAACATGAAGATTGAAATTTAGTCCTCAGCACCCATGTTTAAAAATAGTTGGTTCAGTGGCACAAGTTTAATCCTAGCTCTGGGGAGGTGGAGACGGGAGACTCCTTGGGGCTTGCTGGCCAGACAGCCTTGCCTAATCTGTAAGCCTTGGGCTTCAGTAAAGGACCCTGTCTCAAAAACTAAGATGGACAGCTCCGGAGGAACAATACCTGAGGTTGACCTCTGGCGTCCATGCACACCACCACAGACATGCTTATCCATATGAACACACACACACACACACACACACACACACACACACACACACACACACACACACACGCATGCACGCGTGCGCGGTGATGGGGAAGGGAGGGAGGAAGGGAGGAAGAGAGGGAGAAAAGGAAGGGAAAGAGGGAGGGAGGGAGAAAGGGGAAGGAGAGAGGGAGGGAGGGAGGGTCAGAGAGTCCGAGAGTGCAGACAGCTGTTCAGGAGGACATATCACCCTCAGCTGGTACGTCCCAGAATGCCATGCTGCTCCAGCTTTGCCAGCCCCTAAATGAAACCCAGACACCTAGTTCCTCTTGCTTTCTCTGTATGTTCCCCAAGTCAGCTCCCCAGGGACCACGAGGCACAGACACGGAGAACAGTTCTACAAGGCCAGGGGTACACAAAGCTCTCCTCAACATCAGCTCTGCATCAGCTACAGTGCTTCACCCCTATGCTCCTACATGTCCAAGGTTCCTTCTCCTGACCTCTATGTTCCTATTGCCTGGGAAGTCCAGACCACCAGATGGGGAGGGCACATGCTCTTCATGACCAATATATGCTCCCAAATCAATAAGCCAGAGACCAATCTCTCAATGTCCTGTTGTGAAGCACAATTTGGCCCTTAGACCTCTGACACTGTCCTCCTATGCCTCGTGGTGGCTGGGTTGCTGACTCGGGGAACAATCATGGAAAACAAGGGGAACTATGATCTGTGGGTTTCATTTAGGAGGTGGGAAGCACCATCTGGGAGATATGCATACCTGAGAACCCAACTCTGCCACAGAGCCCAGCTAACAGCAAACTTGGATCTGCTGTGGAAACAAAAACAGGTGTAGCTCAGTGGTCGAGAGCAGGTGTGAGGTTCTGAGTTCAACTCCCAGCTCTGCACAGACAAAACCAAAGCAATCAACTAAACAAACAAATAAACCAAAACAAAAGTTATGGCAGAAACTGAAGAGAAGGAAGCTTCTGGTTCATAGTACCTATACCATTGATAATGGATTGTTTTCCACTGCCAAATCAACACTACCTCTGGAAAAATCCACCCACTAGGTAAACTGCTCACACAATGCTGGACAAACATGGATGGAGGTCTTCCTCTCTGAAGCCCTCAGTTACTCTCTGCAGGACAGTGGTGGTGCACACCTTTAATCCCAGCACTTAGGAGACAGGCAGGTAGATCTCTGAGTTCGAGGCCAGCCTGGTCTACAGAACAAGTTCCAGGACAGCCAAGGCTACACAGAGAAGCCTATTTTGAAAAATCAAAAGAAAGAAAAATCAGTTATTCAAAATATTACTCACTACCTGATGCCAGACATGTTACAATAGTGTGAGGTGGGTTATAAAATTATTGGGCAGCTGGCTGTAGTCACAAAGACACATCAGTCATATCAGCAATGGCCCCGCATCTGTTTGCCATGATAGGCAATAGTTTTGTAGTTGGTGGCTCTCATCCATCCTACAACGTTTTTTTTCTTCCTAATTTCAATCATTAGTTGTGAACCTTTTTAACTCTTTGTTTGGTTTGGTTTGGATTTTGACACAGGGCTTCACTGTGTAGCTCTGGCTGTCCTAGGCTCACTATGTAAAACAGGCTAGTCCAGAACTCACAGAGATCCACCAGTCTCTGCCTCCAGAGTGTTCAGATTAAAGTCGTGTGCTTCCACACCTGGCTATTTTTCTACTCTTGACTGCAGAGTGTGGGGCCCAGAGATCCCTATCCATTGCCCTCCTAGAGTGGGATTAACAAGATCTCTATGTTGTTGTTTCAAGCTTTCCTTGTCAGAATAAGTATTGCTGGGATCACAAAAAGATGAGAAACTATAGCATCTTGGTTTTGGTGCAGGTGGAGTGGGCAGTGAGTCTGGGCCAAAGATTGTGAACCTTTTTTATCTGAGAAGAAGGCTGCCAGCTTCCCTTCCTGATTTCCCTTGTTCAAATAACACGTACAAGCCTCAGTCAGAGGAGATAATTACTAGAAAATACATCTAGCAGCCATTACTGGCTGAGTCACTCCTGCACTCCAGCAGATGTTGCCATGGTTTCAAGGCTGAATCTTCCTCCTCTCTGCTCCCTCTGCCCTCTATTCAGTTAATTTGTCACTTTGCTTCACACTCCTCCACAGTCCGTCTCCACAGATTGATGCACACTTAACCCTGTATGGAAGCTGGATTTTTTTGTTGCTTCTTTCGCCCATAACATAGCCCTTTTCTTTTTCAGTGGTTTTTGTTTTGTTTTGCTTTGCTTTGCTTTGTTTTTTTTTTTTTTGAGACAGGCTCTCATGTAGCCCAGGCTGGCCTTGAACTTGCTTTAGAGCCAAGGCTGGACTTGAATTTCTTATGTCCGTGCCTTTATCTCCCAAGTGCCAAGAATATAGGCATGTGCCACTGTACCTGTCTATTGCCTTTTTCTTGAATTAAAAAAATACATACCAAGAGATATAACAGAGCATGTTAACAGAAGAAAATGAAAGTCATAAACTCACTCACATTTCAAAATACTGCAATTTTTACCATTTTCCACCCATTTTTGTGATGTATAATTCATAGTTGACAACATATATAGTTGGTTTTTAAGATAGGATCTCATATAGCCCAGGCTAGCTGAGGATGGTCTTGAACTTCTGATCCTTCTGCCTCCACTTTCCAAGTCCGGGGTATATGCTACCACATCCACTTTAACATGGTGCTTAGAATCAAGCCCAGGCCTTCATTCATGCTAGGCAAGCACTCTACTAAATGAGCTATATCTTCAGCCCTAGTACATGATTTTATATGTCTGGTTGAACCTGCAGTGGACCTTTATTCTTTTTCTGGAGCTATTGGTTTTGAGGCACTGCTTTTGACAAATCCAGTCATACATACAGGCTTGATTATTGTCTATGTAGCTGTGATTGTCTAGTGCAATACACATAAGTTTCATAATGGTCCAGGCCAGGTGCAGCATCATCCATTCACTGTGGCTCTCTGTCATGTCCTGTAGATGTGTGGGTATATGTTCATATATAAGGGGGTAGCATGCATATGGAGGTCAGAAGTCAATCTTGAGAGTCATTTCTCAGGAGTTCTCCACTCCTCTGAAATCAAGTCTCTTATTGGTACCTGGGACTCTTTCAGATGGACTAGCAACCTTTCTGTGACTGTCTCCCCAGCACTGGGATTATGAGTATACACCAACATGTCCCTTATTTGACATTGGTTCTGGAGATCAAACTCAGGTCCTCGGGCTTTCATGGCATGCACTTTAGTGAGCTCTGTGTAAGGATGGGATGGGGATTCTGGGACTTGGGAGTCACAGAATACTGATGTTACAGCTCGGCTGGAAAGGTATTCTGGAGCTGTGGAGCCAAGGAATACCACAGGTCACAGCAAGCATAGCACCTTACAGCCCTGCTTCAGAGAAACCTTCCCCAGTGTATCAGCTCTGCTCCAGAAGGAGAGGGCTTCCCCAGCGAAGTTGTTACAGTTCTGCTCTGCTCCCCCTGAGAGTGGAGAGCTCTGCCAGGGGAAGGTTTCCCTTGTGAAAGTGTTACAGCCCTGCTCTGCTCTGCTCTGCTCCACTCTATCCAGGGTCGTCTCTGCTTCTCTGCAAAAGGTCTTCATCCAACCCTCATTCAAGGGATGTATTGAGAAGGAAGAATTCAGGAGAGTGGCTGTCCTCTACCAGGGTGGAAAAGAGCAGAGATTTTCAGAGTGGGGACTGGTCAAATTTGAATCCCTGAGCTTGGACAAGCTCAGAAATTGGCTGGTTTTGTGCTCAGGGAATGGTTGGTTTCGTGCTCACTGATTGGTTGTTTTTTGTGCTGAGTTTGGTCAGGGACAGAGTGTGTTTCTTTGGCTCTGGTTTCAGGGCCAAAGTGTGTTTCTTTCACTGGTCCTTTTTAGCCTTTTGGCTCTAATTTTAGGGACAAGGTCTATTTCTTTCCCTGGCTCTAATTCCAGGGTGGCAGAGGACAGCTGGCAGCTCAAGCAGTCAGAAACTGAACAGACACAGGGTTTATATAAGGATTCTTAGGGGGTGAAGTTTTCCAGGTAGATTTCCAGGGTGAGGATTGGTCAGATTTCAATCCCTGAGCTTAGGACAGCTAGATCTGCCGCTCAGGGGTTGGTTAGTTTTCTGCACAAATTTAAGGTCAGATTTGGCAAAGTGTGTTTCTTTCACTGGTCCTTTTTAGCCTTTTGGCTCTAATTTTCCGGCCAGGGTGGATTTCTTTCACTGGCTCTGATTCCAGGGACAAAGTGTGTTTCTGTGGCACTGGATTCAGGGTCAGGGTACATTTCTTTGGTTCTGTTTACAGGGCCAAAGTGTGTTTCTTTGGCTCTGCTCAAGGTGTGTTTCTTAGCTGGACCTTTTTCCCTACACTATATGTCCAGAGCCTGGTTTGATCTCCCAACCCCTTTTTTTTTGTTTTGTTTTGTCTTGACAGATTCTGGCTGTGAGGCCCAGGCTGACCTCAAATTTTCTATCTCCCTAGGGCTAGTATTACAGGTGTGTACCACTTTGCCCAGCTTTCATATTGACTTTTGCTTCAGGCAATGGAATGACATAGGCTTAAAAAAATCCTGTCAGCCGGGCGTTGGTGATACACTCCTTTAATCCCAGCACTCGGGAGGCCGAGGCAGGCGAATCGCTGTGAGTTCGAGACCAATCTGGTCTCCAGAGCAAGTGCCAGGGTAGGCTCCAAAGCTACACAGAGAAACCCTGTCTCGAAAAATCAAAAAAAAAATCCTGTCAACTACTGCTGCAAAAAATAATAATAATAATAATAACGAAGAGCCATTAGGGAATGCAAGCCTGTGCTGGCGAGACAACTGGAGAAAGAGGCCATCACCTCAGCTCTCCCTGCTTTTTCTTTGTCTGGCGCCCCCAGGGTATTAGCAAGAGCCCACGCCATAAAAACTGCAGCGGTGCGCATGCGCGGAGGAAGCCAGCCAGGGCCAGAGAGAGAGCGGGTGCAAACGAGGGTGTAGGAAAAGAATGAGGAGCTCAGAGGCGGGGCTTTCTCGCCTCGGCGCAGCCTTTGTCTCCGCCTCTACGCAGTGCTTCAGTTTCTTTATTGGTTAAGCATCTCCAGCTCTCATTGGTCAAGGAACCCAAAGGACTGGGGCTGCCCCAAGCTACGCCTGATTCCGGAACCGCGGCAGAAGTAGTTAATTTTGAAGTTCCTTTCAGGCATTGTTTAGAACATACCTTAGAGGCCTGAAGGGGCCTTTTTCTAGCACCGGAACCCGGCAGAGTTCTACGGCAAGCTTAGGAGATGCCGCCGAAGGGGAAAAGTGGTTCTGGAAAAGGGGGGAAAGGTAGAGCGGTCGAGACAATCAGGGAGCGTGGGGTGGGTGAGGAGAAGGGCGGGAGTAGGCCGGTATCTATGGGGGTCATAAGCCTGGCAGCAGGTGACCAGGGGCCCCCAGAGCCGCTGTGGTTTATGTTTGGGGTTTTTCCGGTAAATCGAAAAATATAAATGCGCCAGGGGCTGCCATGGTTCCGGGAACACATGGGATTTCAGTGCAGGGACCGTCGTGGCGGGTAATAACTGGTGGGGATGGTTCCTCGTGACCTGGAACTGCTATTTTAAGAGTTTATTACCACCAAAATTTAATCTGATGAAGCGCCATTAATAAAAGGAAGCCACAATAGTGGTCTGTAAAGTCTTCTTAACAACTAACATTATGACGTACTCTTCCCACCCGCATTGAGGAGGGACTCGTTTCTTGAAGACGAGGGTTGGGCACACCGCAGTACTTTAAGGCTAGAAAAATAAGACACAGCTCTTACTCTTCGACATCCCTGGAAGTAGTGGGGAAGATAGAAACCGGAAAGTACTGTACTGAATTCAGTGCTGAGAGATAGTTATATTATAGAAGGTGGAGAGAGGGTGAGGAAATGACCTGGAGATACTTCAGGCAGGTCAAGATAAGCAGCGGCACTAGGGTAAAGCATACTCGACCCGGAGAGTCCAGCCCCAAAAGCACTGACAGGAAACAGACAAATTATTGAGTGGGGAAAATTAAAGCAGAAGACTAAATCATTGGGAGTGCTGTATATGATGTTAATTAAGATCGGTTAAGGGCCAAGAACCCCTTTAAAGAGGTCATTTCAGTAGTTCTTGGAAGAGATAGAGGTGGCCTGAACTTTTTGGTTGTAGGAACCCAGAGAAGAGACAAATAAAGGGAGTGTACTAGAGTGATGTCCCAGAGGCCCAGGTAACCAAGGTGTTTTAAAGAAAGAAGGTAAGAGAAAGGGTGAGGTGCCACAAACCCATGCCACAGCGCTTGGAAGGCTGAGGTAGGAGGATCTGAGTTTGAGGTCATCTGAAGTACATAGAGACCTTATCTCAAAACAAGCCAAAATAAATATGAAGATGGAATGCTATGTAGGGAGTGAAGGACCAAGAGAAAGTTGTTCTTCCCATTTTGGAGATCCTATTTTTTGTCCTCCTTTAGCTAGCTTCTGATCATCCATCACACATTCCCTGCCTAACTCAAATGTCTGTTTCCAAATTCACCTTCCACAATTTTTCACCTGTTGCTCAGGAAGTGATCTGTCTATCTCAGTGGAATGTGAGTTCCTTGATGGCAGCAATGAATCTTATTCACCTTGTACCCCCAAAACCTGGAGATTAGGGATTATTTAGGAAAAATTTGTTAAACTGAGTACTTAGTCCAGGGGTAGTTCTTAGACATCTTGGCCTCTAATAGTTAATGTGCTGCCTTTTGGACACAAACAGTAATAAGATGTGCTTCCAATGCTTGATAACCCGAATGTCAAAAACTTGTCTGGAAGGCATCAGAGGCATTGTGGTAGACTGCAAAAATTTGGGCATAAGTACATTCTTTAGGTACATATACTTTGTAATAGCTTTATTTTTGGAGATTTTGTATGTTAGAATTCAAAGTGTCGATGGGTGGTGGTGGCTCACTCTTTTAATCCCAGGACCCGGGAGGCAGAGGCAGTTGGATCTCTGTGAGTTCGAGGCCAGCCTGGTCTTCAAAGAGTTCCAGGACAGTCTCCAAACTTACAGAGAAACCCTGTCTCAAAAAACAAAAAAAAGGAAAAAAAAGAATTGCAAGTGTCAAACACACTGTCACAGAATGTAATAGGAATTATATAATTTTTTATAATGGCAGTACTTAGTGTTCTGCCATTAGAAGGCAAGATTTGTTTGGGAGAATCTGGACCAGGCTTCTGGAGCTCATTCATCATGCCCACATTTATTTCTTTATCTATTTTCTGTGAAATGTTTTGTAGGGCACATTTCCTGTTATTAGAGATGAGTCAGAGTAAGTTAACTTGATTGTGTGACTCATCCACCATGTAGTCTTGCGGCTGTAATAGAAAGATCACCTTGTATTATGAGTTGGACCGATCTATAAATGTCAAAGTACATTTGAAATGAGTACCTGTCCTCTCTTTTCTAAAGGAGGTGCAGCCTCTGGGAGTGACAGTGCTGACAAGAAGGCTCAGGGCCCTAAAGGTGGTGGCAATGCAGTAAAGGTGAGTTATGACACATGTATTTGGTGTATGGTGTGTGGATGTATATAAAAGGCAGAGTGAGTAACTTGTTCTTATATAAGAGGCTAAACACTAAGGGTACACACAAGATGATACAAGACTGGAAACCAAAGACTAGTCTCACTTTTTTCGTTGTTTTTGGTTTTTTGTTTGTTTTTCAAGACAAGGTCTCTCTCTCTCTCTCTCTCTCTCTCTCTCTCTCTCTCTCTCTCTCGCTCTCTCCCCGTCTCTCTCTCTCTCTCTCTGTGTGTGTGTGTGTGTGTGTGTGTGTGTGTGTGTGTGTGTGTGTGTATGTCCTAGAACTCGATCTGCAGACCAGGATGGTCTCGAACTCACAGAGATCAGCCTGCCTCTGCCTCCTGAGTGCTGGGATTAAAGGTATGCACCACCACCACCCAGTTCAGTCTCTATGTAAAAGCTAGAATTTTCACTTTTAGCACTATTATTTGAAATGTATTAACCTAAAGACTAGGATGATAGCTTAGAACCCATATGAAAAAGCTGGGGATAGTGGCACACACTTAAAACTCCAGCACTGGCTAGCTAACCAGCCTAGCACAATTGGTGAGTTCCAATCAAGTGAAAGACCCTATCTCAAAAGAAAAAATGGGGGGGGTTGGGTGGCATCCTAGAAAGGGTTATTTTCTTGCCTACACACACACACACACACACACACACACACACACACACACACCCCAATTTGTTACCTTGACCAAGCAAATGTCAGTGGAGATAAGTCAGCAAATAATTACTTAAAAAATCACTTAACCACCCAATCCTAGAGAAATGTCTGCAAACAGAACTATGCTACTATAGCAATGTAACAAGGAGTTTCCGTGTTTGGGTCAGGATACATGAAGTTTAAAAAATAGATTTCATTGCCTCTGCTTACAAATTCAACCATATACAGAAAGCATAAAAGCAAGAGAGAGAAAGGGAACAATGTGATCTGAGCTGTTCTGCTTTTCTGGGCTTGTTCTGGGTATTTTGGATACGTGTGTGTGTGTGTGTGTGTGTGTGTGTGTGTGTGTGTGTGTGTGTGTGCGCGCGCGCATGCACGCACGCGCTCATGTGCGTTCACAGGATGCAGGTACTTTTGTGCTATGTTTGTGCAGGATGCAGGTATGTCTGTACTGTGTGGGTGTACAGTGCCCACAGATGCCGGAAGAAGGTGTTCCTCTGGAACTGGAATTACAGATGGTTGTAAGCCACTTTCTCTGCACTGAACCCAAATTGCTGGGACCTGTAATGAAAACACAGTCTTGGTGAGGGTAGCCCCAAATGTGGTTTGTAACCTTAGCATGGAGCTCAGTGTTGCTCAGCAGCCATTTCTTATTTCCTTCAAGCGTCATAGCACTGTGCTGCAGTCAGCAGGTAACTGGGGTCAGTGCTTCTCAACCTGGATGTTCAGGGCTGAGTTCATCTCACACCTGGAGAGTTCAACCCTCCATGCTCATGGGTACCTCAAGTCCTCTGCATCAGGCTCTCTGGGCCTGAATGTCTTCTTAAGAAGCTCTGAAGCGGCCGGGCATTGGTGGTGCACGCCTTTAATCCCAGCACTAGGGAGGCAGAGGCAGGCGGATCTCTGAGTTCGAGGCCAGCCTGGTCTCCAGAGCGAGTGCCAGGATAGGCTCCAAAGCTACACAGAGAAACCCTGTCTCAAAAAACCAAAAAAAAGAAGAAGCTCTGAAGCTTTTGCAAATGTGCTGCCAGAGTTAAGCAAACACCAGTCTAGTGCCAGGGCTTGGTGTGAGGACTTAATGAGATCATTCATGTAAAGCACTTAGCACTTCAAAGATGTCGTGCCTGTGTGGCTTTAATTCAATGAGATAGAAAAGAATAAAGGGCTAATAGCATAACTGGACTGAGTATCTTTCTTTGAAAAGGGGCTATTTTCAGAAATCTTGAACCCAAGTGACCTGGAGAGCAAAGGAATCGAAAATCCCTTAAAAATAATTTACTGATTTTACAATAAAAATAGTATTTTCATAATAATATTTTACAATAAATTACTTAATCATTACTTGACTTAGTTTGAGAACTAGTTTCATTGTTGACTACTTAATAATTTACCAATTATTTAGTAATATTTTCACAAGGAGCAGATGGCCCCAATCTTCAGCCCTTATCAACAGTTATTTTCCTTGGTGCCCCGGTGGGTTACATACCCATCATCTCCTCTATCTTCTCCCTCCCTTTCTTATTTATTTAGAGACAAGACACTGTAGCCTAGGCTGGCCTTGACCTCATGCAGCTAAGACTGGCCTAGAACTCAGGATCTTCCTTCCTCAGACTCTGGGGAATGGGTTTGTGGTACACCACCATGTGCAGTGAGAGAGGCAGTCTAGAAGCTGTAGTTAAGTCATATTGAGATCTGAGCCATTCTTGTCCTCCAGCAGGCTGTCCCTTTGCTGTCCAGATTGTATACCTGTCTCTAGATAGGACTAGACACATTCTATACAAGGTGCTTGCCACCAATCCGTATGACCTGAATTTAGTCTCCAGGACCCACATGGTAGAAGGAAAAAGTGGCTCCTGCAATTGTCTTCTGACCTCCTCAAGAGTATTATGACACACATGCATTCATACAAAATCACACAAACTTGTAAAAGCAATAAATGCATTAAGTTTTTTTAAAGGGTGTTTGTTGGGCTGGAGAGATAGTTCTGTGATTAAGGGTATGTATTACTCTTTGGGAAGACCTGAGTTCAGTTCCCAGCACTCAAGTCAGATGGCTTCAGTTCAAGGGAATCTGATACCTCTGGCCTTTGCAGGTACCTGTGTACACATGCACAAACCCACCCACATAGTTATATAACTTAAATAAATCTTAAAGAAGCTTGTCTATGTAAGCCAGGTTTTTTTTTACATTTATATATTTTGTTTGTGTGCTCATGCATGTGTGTATCCATGCATACCATGGCACATGTGTGAAGATCAGATGACAACTTGTAATTGGTTCTTCCTTTTCACCATGTAAGTGAGTAAGATCTAACTCAGGTCATTAGGCTTGGCAGCAAGTGCCTTTACTCACTGAGCCATCTCACTGACCCTCTAGGCCCTGTTTTTGATGTGTTTGTAGCTCCTGGAGAGCCATCCCTGGGCTAAGGACTCTCTAGACCCACCTTCCCCAAATTTCAATAGTTAACCCTAAGGATACTTGTCTCTAAATAATAAGGGATATTCCTGTAATCCCTGAACTTGGAAGAGACAGGAGGATCAGGAGTTCAAGGTCATCCTCAGCTACATATTGAGTTCATGGCCAACTTGAACAATATAAGAACCCTGTCTCAGAGAGGAAGTATTTCCAAGCAGGATTTTTCCCCACTCTGATTAAAATAGCAGTTTGTTGAATGCCGGTTGTATAGCTCCCTTCACAGTCCCATGGGGGACACTCTTGGAGGCTTAAAAGCATGCCCAAGGTCACACAACAGCCAGGATTGGACTCCAGGACCCAAACACTCAACCATTACATTTCCTCTTTCGGTTACCACTGAAGTATGTGGAGAAAGGTGGGAGATTCCCATAGGCAGCTGCCCACTTTCCATCTAAATCAGGGTTCTGAGATACTGCTTGATAGAGAAATGGATTTGTGGAAGTCATCCAACTGGGCAAACTTGTAGAGTGTTCAGTGATATGAGTTAGTGTGTTGTTTTGTAGTTACCTGGGATAATTCAAATGTGACTCTTATACCAAGAAGAATCAATTTCCTCTCCAAGCACTAACTGGACATGCTTTTCTCTTGTAGGTCAGACACATTCTGTGTGAAAAACATGGCAAAATCATGGAAGCCATGGAAAAGTTAAAATCTGGAATGAGATTCAGTGAAGTGGCCACACAATATAGTGAAGATAAAGCCAGGCAAGGGGTATGTTGCACTGAATCATTTAAATGTTCTGTTGTCGTGCTAGGGGTTTAAGGTAGCATGCATAAAACCCTGAGTTTGAGCCCCAGCGTTGCGAAAAATAAAAGTTTCCTCCACAAAGGAAATGCAAAAGCAGGAATTATTTTCTATATTGTGTCATGAATTATAGACATATCTGTTTCCAGAAAAGTAGAAATGTCTGGCTTGTGGGACTAAGGATGTAGCTACATAGTACATTTATGTGGCATGTATGAAGCCCAGGGTTTGATCCCTAGTCCCACCTGTTCTAACTTATGAGCAGTTGCATAAGAATCATCTAAGTTGAAGGGGAGGAAACAGGAAGGGGAGATGAGGAAGGGAGAATGTGTTCAAAGTACAATATATGCTTGTGTGAAACATGTCCTTGTGAAGCCAAGGACACAGTCACCTATGTCTAAGTGTAGGTGTGACCCACCTTTCACAGATCACTTCAAAATACAGCAATATCATGAGCACGTGTGCTCCATCCAGTCTTAGGCTTCTTCTTCCCATTTGTCCTTGGTGAGATAGCTCCTACAGAGCCCAGATGAATAAATACAACCCAGTGAGCCATTGTATTCACATTGGGAAAACTCTCTGAAACTACACTTCTCTTTTTAAGGCCACTTGTTATCTTATGTCTTTTGGACTTTTTCAGGGTGACCTGGGTTGGATGACCAGAGGGTCCATGGTAGGACCCTTTCAAGAAGCAGCATTTGCCTTGCCTATAAGTGGGATGGATAAGCCTGTGTTTACGGACCCACCAGTTAAGACAAAATTTGGATATCATATTATTATGGTTGAAGGGAGAAAATAAAATCACATGAAAGACTGAATAAGTGTTTTATATTTTGTTTCTCTCCTTTAAAAGTATGAAACAATCCTCATGTTTTATGAACTGTCAATGTGGGTTTGATCAGGTGGGTATCAGTATATTCTCAGTCACTTTCAGTTCTCAATAATGACTCATAGACTCCTTTTAACTTGAGTTCCCATTTTCCCCAGATTAACTTTGACCCTCAGTGTGTCCCATAAATTAACTCTGAAGCCATCTTCAGAGGAGCCAATTCTTGGGCCTCTGAAAACCTTGGGCACCTAGTAGGTGAATTAGTACATGAAAAGCATAGTTCAAGTTAGTCAACTCTGATCTGCCAGGACAGGTGTCACTAGCTCCATTGTCATAACATAGTACATGGCAGCCGAGCAGCCATTCAATGTCAACTTTCCCCTTTTATTTTTATTATTAAGGTGTCTGTGTGTTTCTGAGTGTGCCTATGTGTGTGGGTACCCATGGAGAACAAAAGAGGGCATCAGATCCCCTGGAGCTGTGGTTACAGGTGGTTGTGAGCCACCTGACATGGGTATTGGTAACCAAACTGGTCCTCAGCAAACACACACTTCTGAGTCATGCTCCTTTTCCTCAACTTTCTCCTTAAATAAATGTCTGTCAAAGAAGGTACTTGGGGGGCCTGCCACATGGCTCAGCAGGTAAAGGTGCCTATTGCCAAGTCTGATAGCCTCAGTTTAGTGCCTGAGACCCACATGATAGAAGAGAACTGTTAACCATTACTCGTCCTCTACCTTAGGGTTTCTGTTGCTGCGATAAAACACCATAAGCATAAGCAATTTGGGGAGGAAAGGGTTTATTTTGCTTACACTTCCATACCACACTCTATCATAAAGAAAGTCAGGGGCTGGAGAGATGGCTCAGAGGTTAAGAGCTCCGACTGCTCTTCCAGAGGTCCTGAGTTCAATTCCCAGCAACCACATGGTGGCTCAACCATCTGTTATGAGATCTGGTGCCCTCTTCTGATGTGCAGATATACATGGAAGCAGAATGTTGTATACATAATAAAATCTTTTTAAAAAAAAGTCAGGGCAGGAACCTGGAGACAGAAACTGAAGCAGAAGCTATAGAGGAGTGACACTCGCTTGCTCCTCATGGCTTTCTCAGCCTGCGTTTTTTTTAGCACCCAGAACCACCAGCATAGGGGTGACAGCACCCACAATGAGTCCGGCCATGTCATGTCAGTCATCAATGAAAAATGCACCACAGGCTTGCCCACTGATCTGGTGGTGGTATTTTCTCAACTGAGGTTCCCTCTTCCCAAATGACTCTAGCTTGTGTCAAATTGACACATCGCCTGACCTCCACACGCATGCTGTGACACAGAAGGATGGACGCGCGTGCGCGCACACACACACACTAAATAGTGTTACTTTCAATTAGGGAAAAGATGCTTGGCTCTCCCATGGGCTGTCTGTACTAGACTAAGCAGGTAGCCAGTTGCTGGCTAAAGGCACAGAAGTCAGAATAAAACACCTCCTTCATGCTCATTGTATGCTGTTCTGGTTGAGTTTTGTCAGACTGCCTGTAGGCAAATCTGTGGGACACTTTTCTTGACTAATGATTGATATGGGAGGGCACAGCCCACTGTGGGCAGTGCCATCTCTGGACAGGTGGTCCTGAATTGTATAAGAAAGCAAACCGAGCAAGCCAGTAAGCAGTGTTCCTCTTATTGGCTTCTACTTCAGTTCCTGCCTCAAGTTCCTGTCCTGACTTCCTCCAGTGAAGGAGTGTGACCTGACACCTGTAAAAATAAAGCCTTTCCTACGCAAGTTGCTTTTGGTCATGGTGTTTTATAACAGCAATAGAAATTCTAACACACACACACACACACACACACACACACACACACACACACACAAAAAAAAAAAATTCTAACACACATGGATTACAGTGTGATTCTCCTTTCCATGACAAATATTCTCTTATCTATTTTAAAAATTGTGTGTCTTTGTTCAGCCATGTTATGTACATGTGGAGGCCAGATATTCTTCAGAAGCTGTCCATCTTAGTGGTTTTTTGTTTGAGATTGGCAGTCTCTTATTAGTTTGAGGCTCACCAATTCAGCTAGGCTGGCTGATCAGAAAGCCACAGGGATCCTCTTTTATCTTCCCAATACTGGGATTATAACTCTTATAACTACATCAGGTTCTGTATAGCAAGAACTTCACTGAGCTGTCTCCCAACTCCAATGGTATCTAAGTTATACTTATTTTGTATGTGTATCTTATGTGCAACAGCAAATATGTGGAAGTCAGACAACTTGCTGAGCTGGTTCTCTCCCCATATGGGTCCTGGGGATCAAACTCAGGTCTTGGACTTGGCAGCAAGTGCCTTTACTCATGGAGCCATTTCGATAGTTCATTGTATCTGTATTTAAAATTTTTAACTGCTGTATTTACATATACATATAAAATTGTATAATGAAGCCAGGCAGTGGTGGCAAACAACTTTAATCCCAGCACTCCGGAGGCAGATCTCTGAATTCGAGGCCAGCCTGGTCTAAAAACCTACACAAAGAAACCCAGTCTTGAAAAACCAAAAAAAAAAAAAAAATGTATGACTATAATAAAATGCCATACTGCTTCAGAAATAAAGATTTTCCAGCTGATTTTTTGTTTTATCAACACAGGGTTTCTCTGTGTAATATCCCTAGCTGTCCTGGAACTAGATTTGCAGACCAGGCTGGCCTCAAACTCAGAGATCTGCCTCCCAAGGGCTGGAATTAAAGGCATGTGCCACCACCAGCCTCAAGAAAATTCTTTTACAGCTGGGCGTTGGTGGCACACGCCTTTAATCCCAGCACTCAGGAGGCAGAGGCAGGTGGATCTCTGTGAGCTCGAGGCCAGCCTGATCTACAAGAGCTAGTTTCAGGACAGCCTCCAAAGCCACAGAGAAACCCTGTCTCGAAAAACAAAAACAAAGGAAATTCCTTCATACTACCCTGTGAAGGCAGTCTTTGTAGAACTGAGACCTACATACCAACTCTGGGTAGTATCTGAACTGAATTGCAGGGCATTGGTTGTTTTAGTATGGCTTCCCCCTACCACACTGGGTGTCAGAAATGATGAAAAGAGAACAGTGCTACATACTTGCTTTTTATTCAGGACAAGGTTAAGTCTGTTTCATGCCTTACTATCTCATCATGGGCAGTTCACACACCTCCGCCTCGAAGGTTATGATAAGGATTAAGCAAGATGTGATCAATATCCAGTAGGCACTTTCTAAACACTAGTTCTTGGGTGACACTGTGCACTTGTGTTTCTGAGGGTGAATCAGATTCTATCTAGTCTACAACCCAAAGAGAGGATAGGATAGCATCAAAACACCAGCATAAGTGGGGCAGAGTATCAAGCACCTTTAATCCCAACACCTGGGAGGCAGAGGCAGGTGGATCTCTGGGAGCTCCAGGGCAGCCAGGTCTACAAAGTGAGTTCCAGCACAGCAAAGGCTGTGTAGAGAACTTGTCTCAAAAAACTTTAAAAAAAACCACAACAAAAAACCAAGAACCAAACAAAACCCACAACATAACTGGTTTGAAGAAAAGCAGTCGAGGGTGAGTGTAGAATGACTAGGAGTGCTGGAGAATGACAACACAGGTACTGTCTGCAGCTAAGCCAGAAGCACAAACACCACTTTCCTAGGGATGTCTTAGGATCTGGAATGCTAAATGACAATCTCTTGTAACTAAAGAGTTTTTGTATACATCTGCCTATCAGTTCATGAAAGAAAATGAATGAAAAAGAAAACACTTGAGAAAAGTCACTTTAATTTTCTGATCTGAACTGACAGACAAGATGGTCCTTTTCAGAGTAAAATATAACCAGGATTGTTTCACAAAAACTTTAGGAAGTATCAATTAAAAATAAAAAAAAATACTTCTGAAAGTTTGTAAAATATGCCTAAAAGGAAAAAAAAGTTCAAGGGAAGAAATACTGAACAAAACCTCTACATTCAGTCTCATTTTAGACACACTAACCAGGCTCTGAAGTCCTCAACTGTTGTTAAGTTGCTTATACAAGCTTAAAGTCATGAGCATCACCTCAGGATCTGCACTCTTTATGTCAAGTGCTTTAACTAAGCAGTTGAGAGCCTCCTGTATCTTCCCACACTCTTTCAGTTCTTTTCCACGAGCTACAAGTGTCTCATAGTCGTTAGCAGCCTCCACTGCTGGATCCTGGGGAGGTTCAACCAAAGGGTCACTTGACAAAGGTTCAGGGGCACAGGGAGAGCTCTCCAGGGCCAGAGAAGTAGGCTCAGGCACAGTCAAGCTGCTGGGCTTGTTTCCTGAAGCCTGTGTTTCCCCTGATGGATCCTCTTCTGTGCACGCTATGGCTTCATCACTGCTCTCTTCTTCTGAATGACCTCGAGCACTCTCCTCCTCACTGCTCTCATCAAGCCTTTCCTCCATGTCTTCCATGTCGTCTAAAACTACATTGATCAGAGACTTCCTAGATGCCAGAGATCTCCTGGAATTGAAGGATGTATTCACACTACCAGGTAATTTTGGGGAAAAGAACCTTGCAGATGGATTGGCATCATTTTTGGGAGTTGAAACATGAAATTGTTTCACGGATGAGAACTGAAAAGGAGAGATGCTAAATGAACTTGTGCCAGAAGGACCTTTAAAAGCATCTTCTTCACCTTCATCATCTGAGAGAATCCTTCTAGCTTTGCTTCTGGTTTTCACACTAATCACTTCTGGTTCTTCATCACTCTTATTAGAAGAATCCAAACTGAGATTAAGTGCTGACTCTGCCCTGGAATTAGCTGCAGGGCTTTGCAAGCTATTTTCTTTCTCAACATGTTCCAAAAACTTGCTGGAGAGACTTTGTCTAGTGCCTGTAGAGTCTTCCAGGAGAAGATTGAAATCACATGCATACTGTGGTGGTGATTCTAAAAGGCCCTCTTCCAACTCCAGCTGGGGCCTCACTTCCAACTGGGCCTCGCTTGCTTGAGCACCCTGCAGTGCACTAGGGGATGCTGACAAGACATCGGATATTTCAATTGTGTGCACATCTGATTCTATGTTTTGATTTTCATTTGCTGTGGGACTGCAGTGACATGAAAGCACACTATCCTCTAGATTTAAATTTGGCCCAGGATCAGCCTTGATGGACTGTGTAGGTAAATCATTAAAACTTCCCAGGAGGTTCTCTGGCAGGGCCTCTTGCCCAGGTGATGCTTGTAATGCCTTCTCTTGCACAGCTTCACTTTCAGCTGCAAAACATTTTGTAGGTCCCAGTAAAGAGTCAGTCCAAACCCCTCCTATACTTGCAGTCCCCTGGGGTGAAGTAGCCACAGAGCCAGCATCAAATGCACTTTCACAGTGGTGCTGGTCACCTTGCAGCAAAGTAACATCATGTGCCTTGGAGTCATCTCGGGGCTCACTCTCTGCAGACTGATCATAAATGGTTATACTGGCCATTTGAGAACTGATATCCTCTACCTGGGTAGGATTAGTCAGAAGGCGTGAAGCTTGAGGCTGGGGTTTGTTCAATGCAGGACCTTTCTTCTGTTGAGAAGGAAATGAATATGCTTTGAGCCAGGCCTCTTCAGTTCCAGTTCTTTGTCTTTCCATTGTATTTTGAGATTCAGACTCAACAAGGTATTGAGCTTTCTGAACTCTCTGTTGAATGTATGGAGAGTCTTCTACCATGGCAAGTTCTTCTTTAACAGACAGATCACGAGTGAACATCAAATCATGGTCTGAGATTCCTGCTATGTCCAGTGAGTGTAGGTAGGCAATGTGCTCATCTAGTTTCTCATCAGATCTCCGCTGAGCAGCATGCAGAGACTGAAGCTGCATCTGGGTTGCAGAGTTCTGTAGATCCCCAACTGTGAAGAGCTCTCTTAATTCTTGTTTGCTAAAATAGCGGAATGGGTTCTTTTTCTCACCCGTAGTTTGTCTGATTAATGAGTCCTTAAAAACCTGTCTTCTATATATTTTTTCCTCCACAGTTCCACAAGTGATTAGCCGATAAACCACAACATTCTCTTTTTGTCCAATTCGGTAAACTCTATCCACAGCTTGAGCATCAGTTGCAGGGTTCCAGCTTGGGTCAAAAATGACCACTCTAGTTGCTGCAGTTAATGTTAGGCCAACACCACCTACTTGAGTGGTAAGTAGAAAAACAGAATATTCTTTATTTTGCTGGAATAACTGGATTCTTTTTTCTCGTTCCCAAAGATGAGTTATTGTGCCATCGATTCGCAATGTCTTAAAGTGCCTATTCCTTAAGAGGCGCTCAATGATGTTGAGAATTTGTCTTGACTGAGAAAACACCAGAGTTTGATGTCCTTCATCTTGAAGTCTCTCTAGCAGGGCCACTAAGAATATCATTTTTCCGGACTCCTGCATCAGTGCATTGTCAGTTAAGTGATGAATGCTGTCCACATCGGGGGCAACTTCTTGCTCATTTTCATCCTGAACCGAGAATGTGGCAGTTCCTAGATTCAGCAAATGACAAACTCGTGCAGATAGCAGCCTAGGGTGGTCACAGAGTTTCTTTAAGACACCCAGCTCAGCCAGAGGTGATCGTGTCTCCATTAGTAACTCCTTGATGTGATCTAAAGACACGAACTTCCTATAAATCTCCTCTTGTAAAGGCACAAGACGTATCCAAACAATGAAATCATTTTTCCTGGTAAGAGAAGGCATCTCACAAATGGCTTCAACACCTAGATTTTTTTCACTAAGTCCAGCCTCTGGGTTGTCTGCCTTTTTGGTCTGCACTTCTTCTTTGGTCCTCCTGAGAAAATAGGGTTTTATGATTTCCATTAAATTTTCAGATATCTTAAGTCCCAAGGCTTTTTCCCCAGGGGTAGCATCCTTTTCTCTTGCTCTAATAATGGGATTTTCATACTCCATTTTAAAAGTTTTTAATGTTCCTAACAAGGAGCCTTGGCAAGCAAAATCAAATAGGGACCACAGTTCTTGCAAATTATTCTGGATTGGTGTTCCTGTGAGGAGAAGGCGATGACTTGCAGGAACAGCACGAGCACATATTGCTGACTTGGTTGAGGCACTTTTGATCTTATGGGCTTCATCAAGAATGACATAGTCCCATACAAATTCTTGTCCATTAAAGCTTGCAAGTTGCTGCCAGTTATTGATTAGCATCTGGTATGTAGTGATAATGACGCCATTCCTTTGTTGAATCCGTGTCAGGTTTCTAGTGCGTTCATCCTTGCTGGAGCCATGAAAGGTTTTGACTCTCATTCCTGGAGTCCACTTGGCAAATTCTTTGACCCATGTATTAATGAGACTGGTTGGCATGATCAACAGCACACGATTCACAAGTGAAGCATCAAACATACCAGACAGGAAAGCAATGATCTGAACAGTCTTTCCCAGTCCCATATCATCAGCTAAGATGCCTCCTTTTCTTCCATCCTTATACAGGCTGTAGAGAAAGGCGATGCCTTCTTTCTGGTGCTCAAAGAGTTTCTCATACAGATCTCGATAAAGCAGCAAGCCAGAGCTGCACACATCTATAAATTCATCATCATCTTCTTCTTCTTCTTCTGCCAACTGTTCCAAAGCTTCCTGTAGTTTTTGGATTCTGCTGACCACCTTTTTGGTGGGAAAAATGTCCTTTGCCAAATTGAAAAGTTTCAATGCTTCTTCCAGATCTCCATTCTTAGCTGCTTCTTTGGCTTCTTGCACATATCTATTTAAAAAAAGGTAAAGAAATATGACATGGGACTAGGAATGTAGCTCAAGTGCTAGAATACTTGTTTGGCATAAAGGAGCCTCTGGGGTCAATTCCCAATATAGGAGAGGGAGGGGAACAGAAAGAAACAGACTGAACATTCTATCTACAAAAGCTTCAGAGCCCATTTTTAAGTCCAGACTGTAGTTGGCCAGTTTCAAGTACCCCATGCAGTTCTTCTTAAACTTACTATATAGCCAAGGATGATCTTGAACTTCACATTCCCTGGCCTCTAACCCACCTCCTGAGTGCTGGGGATTATAGGCATGTGCTATGTCCAATTGTATGTGTGGTCCGGGGTGTCAAACTCAGGGCTTTGTGCATGTTGGGCAAGCATTTTACCAGCTGAGGTTCATCCAGACCTATAACTAAGTTGTATTTCTAAAGCCCTTAATTCAGGATAGCACAGAAAAAAAACACACTTGTACTCCAAGCACTTCAGAGGCTAAGACAAAAGGATCAAGAGTTCAAGGCCAGAGCTGATGAGATGGCTCAGTGGGTAGAGGAGTTGTCAGCAAGCCTGACTGAGTTTGATCTCTGGAACCCACATGGTGGGGGAAAAGAAGTGACTTCTTTGGGTTGTCCTCTGTCATGTTTTCAGGTCAGAGGACACCCACATAGATACATAGATAGGTAGGTAGGTAGGTAGGTAGGTAGGTAGGTAGGTAGGTAGGTAGGTAGATAAGATATAAAAAGTCTTTTTGAAAGTTCTAGGCCAGCCTGGTCTAGAGTTAAGACCCTGCTTCAAAACAAACAAAAAAGAAGAAATACAGTTGGACATATTAGTGTGTGCCTATAATCTCAAAATTTGGAATTTTGAGACAGGAATGCAGAGACAGGATTAGGAATTTAAGGCCAGCCTCAGCTGAACAGCAAATCTGACACCAATCTGAGTTACAGGAAACTATTTCAAAAAACACAATGGACAATGGATTTATAAATAAATGTTCAATATTATTAGTCACCAGGGAAATTTGAATCAAAACTACAATGAGACTCCATCCTGGCTCAGCAAGAAAGCTCAGCCAGTAAAAGCACTTTCAGCACAGGTCTTACAACCTGCGTTCACTCTCTGGAAGCCATTATAGAAAGAAGGAAGCAAGTCCCCAGAGCTGTCATCTGACCTCTCTAAACACACACACACACACACACACACACACACACACACACACACACACACACTAAGAATAAGTAAAAAAATTAAAAGAAATTCTATCTTACTCAACTTAGAATAACTAAGACAAATGCTAGCAAGAAAGCAAAAATTCCAGAGTGGGGAACAATCTTTACATTCTGATGGAAATGTACATTAGTACAACCTCTATAGAAGACAATATGGAGGTTCCTCAAAAATGAGAATAAAAACACTTTATAGAACTGGGTGTGGTTTCGCAAGCCTTTAATCCCAGATCTTTGAAGGCAGAGGCAAGCAGACCTCTGTGAGTTCAAGGTCAGCCTGGTCTACAAAGCAAGTTTCAGGACAGCCAGGGCTGTTACACAGAGAAACCTTGTCTTGAAAAACTAAAAACAAAAACAAACAAAACCCCCAAAACACAAAACAAAGTAAATAAAAGGTAAATAAGAACATAAAAAAGATACTCTGTGTTTGTTATGGGGAAATGCAAACCAAACTACAATGAGGCACCACTTTATAACCCACTAGGGCTAGATAGGTGATGGCTAAACAGTTATGGATTTCTTTGGAGGGTAATTAAAATGTCCTTAAATTAGTTACAGTGAAAGGTGCACAATTATTTGAACACACCACTTTCACAATTATGTGAACATAATGAATGTCACTGAACTGTATAGCATCAATAGGCAAAACACCTGACATAAGCATTCAAAGAAGATACTAACTCAAAAAATTATACATGGAAGTTTCTGTTCCACCCGGTCCCGAAGCTGTTTAGTCCCAAATAAACACAGAGGCTTATATTAATTATAAACTGTTTGGCCAATGGCTCAGACTTCTTATTTGCTAGCTCTTTAATTATTAACCCATTTCTAGTAATCTGTGTATCTCCGTGTAGTCTTGGCTTACCGGTGATACCTGGACCTCTTGCTTCCTTGGCAGCTACATGACATCTCTCTGACTCTGCCTTCTACCTTTATCCCTGTTTGAATTTCCCACTTGGCTAAATCCTGCCTGTCCATTGGCCAAAACAGCTTTATTCATCAACCAGGAAGAGAAACATATATTTACAGCATACAGGACATCCCCCATCAAAAAATGTCTCTGGACCCATAGTCTAACAAAGTTTTAAGCTGCTTCATCTGGTATTACAAATCCTCTCTGACATAGCCAAGAACCTATGACTCCTCTGCCTTTACTAGTCACTTCCTACCTTACACATTTTTTGTTTTAGAGACAGGGTATTCCTGAGTAGCCCTGGCTATTCTACTACTCACTGTGTAGACTAGACCAGACTGGCCTGGCCTCAATTTCAAAGGTCTGCCTGCTTCTGCCACCTGAGTACTGTGATCAAAGGCCTGCACCATCAGGACTGGCCCCTATACCTTACAAATTTTATTCTAGGTCCCTATACCATTATGCTTCTCTGAGTCCTCTAAGTACAGGCTCACACTACCACTCTCTTCCTAGAACACTCTCCTCTTTCACTACACTAATTTCACCTCGCTCATCTTTTAAAGATTTTCATCGTCAGGTGTGATACCTCACACCTGTAATTCCAGTGGAGGCAAGGACATCATTAGCTTAAAGTCAACCTGAGCTATACACTGTCTCAAAAAACTAAAAAAAAAAAAATTGATTCTCAGACTGGTGATATAACTCAGCGGTAGAACACTTACCTAACATTCGAAAAGCCCTAGGTGCAATCTCTAGTACCACAAAGAAAACTAAAGACAATGATTCTCAAATTTCTATAGACTTTCTTAAGAGGGGGCTTATTAAGACACAGATCTCTGGGCTTCAACATCAATTTTTCTGAGTCTGTATTGGGATGTAAGAATTCACAGATCAATAAACATAGCTAGGTTATTGACACTAATGCTTTTCACCTAGAGGCCACACACATATACTTACATGCACAGATATTACTAAGAAGAAAATCACTAGGCATGGCGGTACACACCTTTAATTCTAGCACTAGGAGGCAGAGGCAGACTGATCTCTGAGTATGAGACCAGCTTGATCTACACAACAGTTCCAAGACAACCAGAGCTACATGAAAACTCTGTCTCAAAAAAAAAAAAAGGAGGAGGAGGAAGAGGAAGGAAATCATGTTATTTGCAAATAAACAGATGGTACTACAAATCATTTTAAATATGGGTAATGAGGAGATAAATACCAAAGTACTGTCTATACATACATACGTATATATTAAAGTGTCATAAGGAAACCCACTATTTTATATAATTAATACATACCAGTAGCCAGGCCGTGGTGGCACACACCTTTAATCCCAGCACTCGGGAGGCAGAGGCAGGCAGATCTCTGTGAGTTCCAGGCCAGCCTGGTCTCCAGAGAGTGCCAGGATAGGCTCCAAAGCTACACAGAGAAACCCTGTCTGGAAAAACCAACCAAACAAACATACCAGTAAAAAGTTTTTTTAAGAGATACAGTTCAGGCCTCCCTTAAGGTTTCTTTCTTACCCCATGCCAGGGGTGGATTTGTTCTGTTGTTTTGTCTCAATATCCCCAATAATTGTACTTATTGTATCTTAGTTAGGGGAACAATTGCTATGATGAAACACCATGACCAAAAACAACTTGGAGAGGAAGGGTTTATTTGGCTTACACTTCTATATCATTGTTCATCATCAAAACAAACAGGGCAGGAAACTGGACACAGGAGCTGATACCACAGAGGAGTGCTGCTCACTGGCTTGCTTCCCCCGGTCTGCTCAGCCTGTTTTCTTATAGAACCCAGGACCACCTGCCCAGGGATGACACCACCCACATGGGCTGGGTCCTCCCCCATCAACATTAAGAAAATGCCCTACAGGTTTGGCTACAGCCTGATCTTACATAGGCATTTTCTTGAGATTCCCTCCTCTCAGTTGCCTAGTACACAGTGCATTTATATAATAACTCTGTATTAAAATCATCACAGGGGACTCAGTGCTTAAGAGAACTGTCTTGGCAGAGATCATGGGTTCAGTTCTGTTTGCAACTCCAATCTACATGTTGAGCTCCAGAATAGCAAGATCTACATGGAAAGACTCTATCTCCAAAACAAAGCAAAAATGAGTAAGGTATGAAGTAAGTGCCAGAGGCTCCTGCGTGCACATGGTGCATGTATACATGCACGCAGACACACACTGTTGTGGAATATATTTTATTTATTTTTTTAATTTTTTTATTAGTTCAAGTTGGGAACAAGCTTGTTTCACATGTAAATCCCAACTCCCTCTCCCTCCCCTCACCCCCATCCCTCCTCCCCTGTTGTGGAATATTATTTTAACTAGGCAAAGATGTGTTTACATTTGTTTATGCTGTGGAATATTACTTTAACTATGTGAAGGGATGTTACATTTGTTTATGCTGACTTTGTTAACTATGTAAAGATGTGTTGCATTTGTTTCGCCTTGCCTGCCTAAGGCACCTGATTGGTCTAATAAAAAGCTAGCAGCCAGGCTGGAGAGATGGCTCAGAGGTTAAGAGCACTGGCTGCTCTTCCAGAGGTCCTGAGTTCAATTCCCAGTAACCACATGGTGGCTCACAACCATCTATAATGAGATCTGGTGCCCTCTTCTGCCTGGCCTGCAGGCACACATGTAGGCAGAACACTATATATATGTAATAAATAAATCTTTTTTTAAAAAAAGCTAGGCAGGGCTGGTGAGCAGAGAGAATAGTAGGAGAAATCTAGATGAGAGAGGAGAGAAGGAGGACAATGAGGGAAGAAGAGGGACACGCCTGGGGCCAGAAACCAGGCAGCCATCAGCCATCAGTCAGCCAGACACAGTAAAAGAAAAAAAAAAAGAAAAGGTAAAAAGCCCCGAGGCAAAACATAGATGAAGAGAAACAGGTTAAGTTATAATAGCTAGCAAGAAACGAGCCTAAGCTATGGCCAAGCATTCATAAATAATAAATCTCCATGTCATGATTTGGGAGCTGGTTGGTGACCCAAAAGAAAAAGCCTGGTACAACATACACATAAAATGTTTTAAAATTTGCAAATAGTCTGTGAAGACAGTCAGCCAGAACAGTGCTTGCTGTACAAGCATGAAGACCTAAGTCTGCTCCTCAATACCCATGCAAAAAGTGTAAGTAGTGGCATGCACTTAGAATCCCAAACCTGGGGGGTGGAGACAGGAGGATCCTAGTCTTGCTGGCCAGTCAGCCTAGCCTAATTGGTGAGTTCCAGATCAATGTGAGATACTATCTCAAAAAGCAAGGGAGAAAGAGCCTAAAGAATGGCAGCTGAGGTTGTACCCAACCTCCTATGATATATGTATATTTGCACATGGACCCACACACCTATATACACACACACACACACACACACACACACACACACACACACACACACACACACACACACAAATCATCTATATACTATTAGACATATATAGATCAAGGGGTTAGGACTTTCAGCCTATGATGGTTGGTTTTTGTCAACTTGGCACAAATATATATTTGTATTATATACAAACCTATAACATATCTGAGAAGAGGGATTTTTGAGACAAGATCATTTTATGTAGCCCTGGCTGGCCTGGAACTTGAAGACATGTACCTGCCTCTGCCTCCCAAGTGATGGGTTTAAAGGTACACACTACCAGTCTGGTTGGAAAGAGGGAATCTTAATTGAGAATGCTTCCATAAGGCAGTCTTATAGACAAGTCTATAGGTGTAGTATTTTAATGATTGATGTGAGAGGGCCCATCCCACTGTGGGCAGTGCCACCCCTGAGCAGGTAGTCCTGGGGTTTGTAAATAAAGAAGGCTGAGCAAGCCACTAAACAGCACCACAGAGACCAACAACATGGTCTCTGCTACATTTCCTGCCTTGACTTTCTTTCCTTCATGATGAACTGTAAACTGTAAGGGGAAATAAACCCTTTCCCTCACAAGTTGTTTTTGTCATGATGTTTTATCACAGCAATAGAAACTGCTAGACTCGCTTGAAAGTATGTGTGCAAATGTGTGAATTTCCTCCACCCATCTGGTGTCAGCAATGATCTATGTTGTGATAGTATAGGACAAACTGAGAATAAGGCTGGTGCTTGTTTTTCTTATAATCATTAGAACTTCATGTTTTAAAAGCAATTCATGGATACCAGATTTGAACAGGTAAAGTGATTGATGACAGATTATGGGAGCTAAATACAATAGGCATGGTGAGAGCTAGGCATGGAGGGACAGATCAGAACTGGGGACAACAGTGCAAATCCACATCTACTTTAATGCAGATAAAATGGTTATAAAGAAATACCTAGAGCCGGGAGTTGGTGGCGCACGCCTTTAATCCCAGCACTCAGGAGGCAGAGGCAGGCGGATCTCTGTGAGTTTGAGACCAGCCTGGTCTACAAGAGCTAGTTCCAGGACGGCCTCCAAAGCCACAGAGAAACCCTGTCTTGAAAAACCAAAAAAAAAAAAAGAAAAAGAAATACCTAGAAATAACAAAAAATAACAAAGATAAAAGGGAAAAATATATCTAGACATGTATACACATGGGTTATTATATATGTTTATTTACTTGCTCTCTGTCATCAAAAACGGTTTAGAAGCAATGATAGTAGCAATAAGCATATTTAGTGCCACACCTAGGATTCTAATATAACTCCACAATTAAAGGAACCAGCTCTCTGAAAACAGCTGATTCTAGGAACATAGCAAGAAATAAACCATGTAAGATGAACTTGGAGTCCAAGAAAAGTAGTTCTTTTGTGATTTAAATACACTGAGTTAAATGTGCTGGTAGAGATATATTCAGAAGAATAATGAAGTAGAAAAACCCCCAAAAGCTAACTTGAATGGGGTGTGGTGGTGCACAGCTATAATCCCAGAATTCCAAAGTTAAATGATTGGGATGATTGGGAGTTCAACCAGCCTGGGCTACAAGAGACCCTCTATCAAAAAAACCAAAAACTGAAAAACCTAACTCCATAATGATATGGATATGTCAAAGTGACTCAGGAACCAACTGAACTGAACTCCCATGCTTAGATGAAGAACACCTCGAATTGTAGTATATAACTCAAAAGTATGAAATAAATATCCCAGGCCTAGAGAGATGGCTCAAAGGTTAAGAGCATTGACTGCTCCTCCAAAGGTCCTGAGTTCAATTCCCAGCAACCACGGGGTGGCTCACAACCATCTATAATGAGACCTGGTGCCCTCTTCTGGCCTGCAGGCATACATGTAGGCAGAACTCTATATACATAATAAATACATAAATAAATAAAATAAAAAAAGAAAGAAATATCCGTGAGCCCACAGCAATAAATCTGAGTAAATAAACAAGTAAATATGGAGACAAATCTCCCACACACAAGGATGTCAAATATGGTAAACTTGCTACCCTCAAGGAGATGAGGCCTCATCCCTACTCCTTAAATGTATGCTGCACATTATAACATGCTAACAAATGGTATAGTAGGGAAAAGGGTCCCTCAGAGTAAAATTAACCTTATACATTGAAGAACTGGCAAACCAAACTTAAGCCAGGTTGATCGAGGTCAACAGTGCTGGGTGTAGTAGGCTGAGGTAGGCAGATCTGAGTTGGAAGCCAGGATGATTTACATAGTGAGCTCTAGGCCAGCCAAAGCCAAAAAAAGTCAACAGAAATATGTCACACTGGTAATATGTACCTTTTTGTGTTGCTTAGCTTTAGATACCTGTTTTGGGGCCCAGGTGGAAGAAGCATGTGACTGCAGTGTGCCCAGAAGAGCAGAAGGGGTATACATTGTCCCAGGTCACTCCCCTCCCCTCCCTGTTTCTTCTACTGTGCTACTCCCCCATGAAGCTTCTGCCTTAACCCAAGGAAGGTCTAAAAGCAATGCAGACAGCCAAGAATGTACCAAAACCCCTAAAATCATGAGCCTAAATAAATCTTTGGGTTTTTTTTTTTTTTTTTGAGCAGGGTTGTTTCTCTGTGTGTATCCTTGACTATCCTGGAACTCCCTGTATAGACCAGGCTGACCTCAGACTCAGAGATTTGCCTGCCTCTGTCTCCAAAGTGATGGGATTAAGTGCTGCCACCCCCTCCAAACCTAAATAAATCTTAAACTGTTTCCCCCCAGGTATTCTGTTGTAGAAACAGAAAATGACTAACCTAGAAGCAAACTTGCTCTGAGAGTTAATCCCTTCATGAAGATGGAGCCCCCAAAACCCAGCCCGCTATTTCTCAAGACTTTTATTTTGGCAATTACTGAGCTTTGGTGGGATCAAGCCATAGTCAAAACACAGCAGAATCCATCTATGTCTCTGTAAGGTGGTCAATACAAAGAGGTGCTGTGGTAACTGGTAGTGCAAGGCGTATGGTACAACTATGATGTTAAATGGCCTAAGGGAAAAAGAGAACCTCAAAAAAAGGAGATCAAGAAACTGAAAGGCCAGAGTACTGATAAGATAATCTGCATGAACACTGAAATTGAAAAGAATGTGCTATGCCTTCCTGCTATACACTTCTTTAATAGCTTCATAGTATTCCAATGTAAGGATATAGATGCACTATTATTTAGTTCACAGTTTTCCTATAAACAGGTATGTATTGGGCTGAGGATGTAACTCAATGAGAAAGCACTAGTCTAACACATGTAAAGCCCCAGGTTCAATCTTCAGCACAACCATGAAAGGATGTAGGTTTCTGTTTCCTAAAAAAATTGATCTCACTAGCAATAAATACAAAAAGCATGCACATGTATTTTTTTGCACACATGGCTTAGCCCACCCATATTTGTGAAAGAAAATAACAGAATTTCTATCCAGAAAAAGTAAAACTTACATAGCATAGTAGCACATGTCTATAATCTCTGTATTCAGGAGGCTGAGGTTCAAGGATATCTAGTTTCAGGGCAGGCTAGGCTACACTGAGACACTCTAAAAAACCAAGAGTTGTCTTTGCCACTAGGGTACATTTGTTCCTGCACTCACAGACACTAATACATTTTTATAGAAAAAAAAAACTTTACCTGAATGGAGAGACTGCTTGATGATTGAGAGCACTTGCTGCTCTTGCAGAGGACCTGGATTTGGGTGTTGTACATTCATACACATAATAAATTGTAAACTTGTCAAGTGGTGGTGGCACATGCCTTTAATCCCAGCACTTGGGAAGCAGAGGCAGGAGGATATCTGTGAGTTTGAGGCCAGTCTGGTCTGCACAGCTAGTTCTAGGACAGCCAGGGCTACACAAAGAAACCCTGTCTTGAAAAACCCAAAAAAAAGAAAAAAGAAAAAAACCAAACTTATCATTAATACACCAAACTATACGTCTTTTTATAAGTAAAATTCCAGTGTTGCTATACCTGAAATATTGTGTATATTTTACTTACTGAATATTTACATTTTAAGAAAAAGAAATACTTTACTTATTAAAAACTTGTGCCAGGTAGAAGTGGTGCACACCTTTGATCCCAGCACTAGGGAGGAAGAAACAGGCAGACCTCTGAGTTCGAGGCCAGCCTGGTCTACAAAGCGAGTTCAAGGACAGCCAGGGCTACACCAAAAAAACCTAAAACTTGGCCAGGGGGTAGTGGTAGTACATGCCTTTATTTAATCCCAGCACTCGGGAGGCAGGGGCAGGCGGATCTCTGTGAGTTCAAGACCAGCCTGGTCTAGGAGAGCTAGTTCCAGGACAGACTCCAAAGCCACAAAGAAACCCTGTCTTGAAAAACCAAAAAACAAAAAACCAAAGAACAAAAAAAAAAACAAAGAAAAAACCAAAAACCAAAAAAACAACAAAAACAAAAACCTTGAAAAAGCATGTACACATTCATTTTTCTCTGCTCTAATGTGACTTTCCCACAATAACAGACTGTAACCTGGAAGTATAAGCTAAAATAAACACTTTCTGTTCTAAAACAAAACATAACTTGAATACTTGTGGATATGCTGGCACACACCCGTAATCTCAGAACTTCCTAGAACTCAAGAATAGTAGCAGGAAGATCATTCACAAATTCATGGCTAGCCTGGTCTAGATAATGAGACCCTGTCTCAAAAACACATGAAAACTGAATATTTGTAATTATTTTTGCTCCTAGGATTTTATACTACCTTAAAATTTGTACTGTGAATTTACAATGACTAAATGATGCCTCAACCTCCTGAGTGCTGGATTAAAGACATACACATCATGCCTGGCAAAAAGCCCTTTCTTTCCTAGCTTTGCTGATATCTTCAGAAAGAAGGGTTTCCTTGCACTCAATGGTAGTGAGTATCCAGTATTACTTTAGGAAACCAGGCTATGTTACCAGCTAAACAAATAAGGGCAAAAAATAAAATTTTCTGTGCATCAAATAATACCGTAAGAAGGCATCTTACACAATATAACATTTTACAGAAAGAAAAGGCAGGTTGGTTAGATGGCTCAAGTGGATAGAGGTGCTTACAGCCCTACATGAGGACTTGAGTTCAATCCCTGAAACCGACTTAGCAGGAGAATTTACTCCTGTAAATTGTCCTCTGACCTCCACATTCACTCCATGGCATTCAAGTATACTCCCTGACATAAGTAAATGTAATAAAAACGTTAAAGTGGGGCCAGCAAGGTAGCCCAGTGTGTAAAGGCACATACTCTCAAGCCTGGTGACCTGAGTCCAATCCCAGAGACCTCACTGTAGAAGGAGAAAACCAACTGGAACACGCTATCCTCTGACCTGACTTCCACATGCACCACCGTGCATGTGCACACACACAAATGATACCCTGGTGTGAGGGGGAAAACAAAACAAAATTTAGAGAGATAAAAGACCACTTATATAATTGGTGGAAATATCTGCAAATCTGGTGAGTTAATATTCAGATATCTAGTTTGCCCTTCCTGCTGATGGAGCATCAAGAAACTCCAACACATTGGCAAAGCCAAAACTCCCTACAGAGAATCTGTTTTTCTAAAGACATTTCAAACAAGGATGTTAAAAACAACAAATAAACTGTGTTTATTTAAGGCCATAAGTTTGTAGCCTTGAGTTTCACCGAATTACCAAGCACTCTTCTCCTCCCTAAATCCAAACAATGAACCTCATAAAACCACCTTAGAATTTCAATTGCAAAAGAACATTCTACACGAGCTCATATATTTTTGCTTAATTTAATTAAGTTTTAGCTTGATTAAATCAAACCTTGTTATAAATTACATCCTTTGAGATATGTACCTTGGAAAGCCACAGACTTTTAATAAATAGCCATCATGAACACACCTGAGAGTCAAGTCTCTTGTGATGCACACACCCATGCACTGTCCTTTTCTTACATGAACCAAGATCTGAATATTCATAGAATCACTAACTTTGACTCACTCTGGTTTGTCTTGAAATTCTTTTTCTACATTTTTGCCTGAGAGGAGGTCCCTTGAGGGAGAATTCTTTGAATACAGGTGGCTCTGTTCACTGCCGAAACTGAACTTCAATTCAGTGGGACCTGGTGTTACACACCTGTAATAACATCACTCTAGAGGCCGAGAGAGAAGGATGAGAGTTCAAGAGCAGCCTGGGCTACACACAGTAAAAACTTGCCTGAAAAATATCTACAAGTTAACATACACCTACATGTTGGAGAGATGACTGGGTGGTTAAGAGCACTGACTGCTCTTCCAGAGGACCCGGTTCAATTCCCAGCACAACCATCTGTAACTGCAGTCCCAGAAGGGGATGCCACACATTGTAGTTGTGATTTTCTTCCCTCTACTGATGAGTGGTTTTGAGCATCCTTACAGGTGCTTGTTTGCCACTATTAGGATGTTTTTAAGAAAAATGTCTTGAAGCCCTTTGCTTATGTTTTGTGTAATTTTTTTTTTTTTTGGTTTTTCAAGACAGGGCTTCTGTGTGTAGCTTTGGAGCCTATCCTGGCACTAGCTCTGGAGACCAAGCTGGCCTCGAACTCACAGAGACCCGCCTGCCTCTGCCTCCCCAGTGCTGGGATTAAAGGTGTGTGCCACCAACGCCTGGCTTGTGTAATTTTTTAAATTAATTTTATTTATTTTCATTTTATGGACATGAGTGTTTGGCCTGCATGTATGTCTGTGCGCCATATGGGTACAGTGACTTCGTAAGTTAGAAGAGAGCACAGGATCCTGTACGACTGGAGTTAAAAAACGGTTGTGAGGGGCTGGAGAGATGGCTCAGCAGTTAAGAGCACTGACTGTTCTTCCAGAGGTCCTGAGTTCAATTCCCAGCAACCACATGGTGGCTCACAACCACCTTGAATGAGATCTGGTGCCTTCTGCTGGCACCAGATAAATAAATAAATAAAATCTTTAAAAAAAAAAAAAACGGTTGTGAGCCACTATATGGATGCTAGAAATTGAACGGGAGTCCTCTACTAGAGCAGTTAGTGCTCTTAATCTCTGAGCCCTCTCTCCAACCCTGTACTATAAATTTTAATAGTTAAATATCTCTCGCCACATTGCCAAGCTCTGACTGAGCCATCTGGTGAAAGCTTATTTGGTCACATGGCTTAACTGTTTCCTTTCTGGCTGATGCCTTCCCTTAGCTCACCGCCCATTATAGTTGGCCATTCTTTCCTTTAATGGTAACACTCTGGTCAGGAAATAAAGCACTTTACGGCATCTATCAAACACTAGCATTTCTTTTTTAGATCCCATTTCCACTACCCGATTACTACCAACTTAGGGGCCATTTTTCCTCTTTTCGGCCCAGGCCTGATGGTTGGCAGGTTAGAAAGATTCGAGGAGTTCGTCAGTTAGTTGAAATTCGGGCTCTTAAAGGGTTCATACTGGAAAGTTATTTGACTAGCGTGGCAGGGTGGGGACGGAGGGGGAGTGCGCTCCCCAGGTTAGAAATCTGGTCAAATACACAAATGGTTCCTAGGTAAACGTGGGAGCCATTCCACCCCAACCCCAGGCCAGGGATTGTGAGCTTAACCCGTCCGGAGGCCCAAGCATACCTCAGATAACTTGCAGCTAGCTGTGGGCTCAAAGCCTCGACTTCCGCTAACCCCTGGGAAGCCTCCATGGCCAAAGGAATCGCAGAAAAGCCACCTTTGAATTTCGCTCGCCCGCGCCTTACGCAAGCTCCGCACAGGAACCCGACTGGTAGAGCCAACCGTCCGCCTCCAGGAGGGCCAATCCGGGATCTGGTGCTCCAGCGCGGTTTCCAGAACCCCGCCTAGGAAGGGTTTGCGCCTGCGCCCTGGAGTTCTGGCGCTAGCTGGCTGCGTTAGCCAGTTTGGCGCGGCGCTGCGTATTGGGCTACGTCCTCACGTGACCGCTGGTGTTTTCTGTTCCTTCCGTACACGGCCGTGCGTGTGACAGTGTTGAGGGCGAAGTGATAGAGAGAGTGAATAAAATGCGCGCGAGTTTCTCTTTAACTCGTGAGTGGAGGCTGCCTTATTGTAGTAGCCCGTAATTCCCCCTTTCGTACTTTCGTAATTGCCCCTTTCGCTACCTGCCAGTGCTTGGCACTGAACATACTTGGAATTCAGTTAAGAGATGAAGGCCTGCACCTAAAACAGACACTGAAGGTTTTCAAGGACAAACCCTAAGAGTTCGTGGTGGTGCACAGGTGTTTGGGAGGCAGAGGCAGGAAAATTTCAAGATCCAGCCCAGACTGGGCTTACGTATAAGCAAGACCCTGGCTCAGAAAAAAAAAAAAAACAAAGAGGCATGTAGGGGGTGAAAAACACTAAGCTCTTATTTAAGTGCTACATAATGAATTCAGCAGGTTTTATAAAGATGTTATGCTGGGCGTTGATGGCACATGCCTTTAATCCCAACACTCCGGAGTCAGAGGCAGACGGATCTCTGTGAGTTCGACACCAGCCTGGTCTACAAAGACCTAGTTCCAGGATAGCTTCCAAAGCCACAGAGAAACCCTGTCTCGAAAAACAAAAAAATGGAAGAGGTTGTGTATTTGAGAGGTTTGGGAAGGGGATGATTATGGGAAGGAGTGGGAATCATGTTAACACAGTGCTTATGGAAGAATTCTGGAAAAAAAATTAAAAAGAAATAGTAGCTGGATTTCATGGCACACGCCTAGAATCTCAGCACCTTTGAGGTTGAGGCAGAAGAACTGTAAATTCAAAATCTGCATAAGCGGACTGGAGAGATGGCTCAGTGTTTAAAAGCACTGACTGCCCTTCGAGAGGACCCGAGTTCAATTCCCAGCACCCTCATGGCAATTCACAACTGTCTGTAATTCCAGTTCCAGGGGACCCAACACCCATGGCAAAACATCAATGCACATAAAATTGCAAAACTAAATAAATTAAATAAATTTTAAAAATCTGCATAAGCTATAGAAAGAGTTCAGGCCAGCCTGAGCAACTTAGTGAAACCCTGCCTTTAAAAATGAAGAGTGGGAAGGTTCTTACACAGAAACTCTGTCTCAAAAAAAAAAACCCTAAATAAATAAATAAATGCAATTGTAATGTGGTCACCTCTTTAGATGTTCTAGTCAAGATGTTCAGTCATTTTGAAAGACAAACCTCAGGCCTTAGGGGCATATGAAAGAGTGATAAATAGAAGGTTGTGTGCCAACAAAATGACTGTTTTATTTTTTTAAGATTTTATTTTATTTATTATGTATACAACATCCTGCTTCCATGTATATCTGCACACCAGAAGAGGGCACCAGATCTCATAACAGATGGCTGTGAGCCACCATGTGGTTGCTGGGAATTGAACTCAGGACCTCTGGAAGAGCAGTCAGTGCTCTTAACCTCTAAGCCATCTCTCCAGCCCCATGACTGTTTTATATACTGGTAGGAAACCCAGTGTGGTGGTTCACTCCTGAAGTCCCAGAACTCTGGAGACTGAGGCAGGATTGTGATGAGTTTAAGGCCAGCACTTGGGAGGCTGAGGCACGTGGATCTCTGTGAGGTCAAGGCCAGCCTGATCTACAGAACAAGTTCCAGGACAGCCAAGGTTACACAGAAAAACCCTGTCTCGAAAATCCAAAAGAAAGAAAGGAAGGAAGGAAGGAAGGAAGGAAGGAAGGAAGGAAGGAAGGAAGGAAGGTGACCAGCATGCACTGCATAATGACATCATATCTAACAGAAATCTCCCATATGGAGTCTGCAGGGGAAAAGACCAGCCAAAGAAACACACCCTAAGCAGAGCAAAGAAACACACTTTGGCTCTGCAAACAGAACCAAAGAAATGCACCCTGACCCTGAAACCAGTGCCACAGAAACACACTTTGTCCCTGGAATCAGAGCCAGTGAAAGAAATCCACCCTGGCCCTAAAATTAGAGCCAAAAGGCTAAAAAGGACCAGTGAAAGAAACACACTTTGGCCCTGAAACCAGAGCCAAATCTGACCCTAAACCTGTGCAGAAAACTAGCCAATCCCTGAGCAGGAGATCTAGCTGTCCTAAGCTCAGGGATTGAAATCTGACCAATCCTCACCCTGGAGATCTCTTTGGAAAAACTCTGCCCCCCCCTAAGAATCCTATACAAACCGTGTGTCTGTTCAGCTTATGGCTGTTGGGGCTGGCAGAGGACAGTCACTCTCCTGGATTCTTCCCTCCCTATCTCTTGAACAAGGTTTGGGTGAGACCTTCTTTTGTGGAAGAGCAGAGACCACCCTGGGCAGAGCCAGAGCAGGGCTGTAACACTGTGGCTAGGGACACATTCCCCTGGCAGAGCAGAGTTGTTACACTCCATTCTCCACTCTCCGGGGGAGCAGAGCAGAACTGTAACAGCTTCTTTGGGGAAGCCTCCCCTGAAGCAGTGCAGTAACCTGCTATGCTTACTGTGACCTGTGGCCCTCCTTGGCTCCCCAGCTCCAGAATACCTTTCCATCCTGGCTAGTATTCTGTGACTCCCAAGCTAGAATACCCATCTGATCCACCCCAAATGCTTACAAGTTGTTTTATTAATAAGCAAAAAGGGGTGGGGAAGTAGGGGGGAAGGGCCAGCTAAAGAAACACACCCTGAGCAGAGCCAAAGAAACACACTTTGACCCTGCAACCAGAACCAAAGAAATGCACCCTGACCCTGAAACTAGTGCCACAGAAACACACTTTGGCCCTAAAATTAGAGCCAAAAGGCTAAAAAGGACCAGTGAAAGGTCCCTAAAATCAGAGCCAAAGAAACACACTCTGTCCCTGACCAAACTCAGCACAAAAGAAACAACCAATCCCTGAGCTTGCTCAGGGTTTCAAATCTGACCAATCCCCACCATGAAAATCTCTGCTCTTTTCCACCCTGGCAGAGACAGCCACTCTCCTGGAGTCTTCCCTCCCAATACATTTCTTGAGTGAGGTTTGGGTGAAACCTTCTTTTGCAGAGGAGCAGAGACGAACCTGGGCGGAGCCAAGCAGGGCTTGTAACACTTTCACTGGGGATACCTTCCCCTGGCAGAGCGGAGTTGTTAAACTCTGCTCTGGGCTCTCAGTAGGAGCAGAGCTGGACTGTAACAACTTCGCTGGGGAAGCCCTCTCCTGCCAGAGCAGAGCTGATACACTGGAGAAACCTTCCTAGCTGGGGAAGACCCCCCTGCAGAAGCAGACCTGATGAACTTGGGAAGCCTTTCCCTGAAGCAGGGCTGTAAGCAGCTATGCTTACTGTGACCTGTGCTATTCCTTGGCTCCGGAACACCAGGATACTTTTCCATCCGAACTGTAATACTCAGTATTCTTCGGCTCCCAAGTGCCAGAATACCTGTTCCATCTGATCCGCCCCAATGCTTACATCCAGTGCTCCAAGCAACTCCCCACCAGAGCTCCAAATCCTACTCTGTAATGGTTATCCTCACTCAAATGACAGAAATAAGATGTTTTGAGAGGAATTTAAAGTAGGTAAGAGATTCATAATAACAGTTCTGTATCTTATTTGGCATGTGACAGATACTGTTCAAAGCGCTTTGCATACATTAACTCTCTTGGCTAATCCCCTTTTCTACATCTACAATGAATCAAGGATTCCAACATCTCTCAAGGGAAAGGAGTTTGAAAAGCTTTTCCTAGCTGGGCTGCAGTGGCACATACACACCCTTTAAAAACAAAACAAAAAAAAGAGATGTATTTATTAAATATAGTGTTTTGCCTGCATGCATGTCTACATACCAGAAGAGGGCACCATATCTCATTATAGATGGTTGTGAGCCACCATGTCATTGCTGGGAATTGAACTCAGGCCATCTAGAAGAGCAGCCAGTGCTCCTCACCTCTGAGCCATCTTTCCAGCCCCCAGCATACATCTTTAATCCCAGCACTTGGGAGACAGAGGCAGGTGGATCTCTGAGTTCAAAGCCAGACTGGTCTACAGAATGAGTTCCAGGACAACCTCCAAAGCAATACAGAGAAACCCTGTCTCAAAATAAAAATAAATAAATAAAAAGAATGAAGAATGAAATAAAGACTCTCCCTAAACTAGGCATAGTGGTCTATGCCTTTAATTTCAGCACTTGGAAGGCAGAGGCAGGTGGATCTATGTAAACAGGAGGCCAACCAGGTTTACATAGTGAGACATTTTCTTTCTTTTAAGATTAATTTATTTATTATATACACAGTGTTCTGCCCAAATGTGTACCTGCATGACAGAGGAGGGTACCAGATCTCATTAAAAATGGTTGTGAGCCACCATGCAGTTGCTGGGGCTTGAACTCAGGACCCCTCAATAAGGTAAGCCTTTTTTCAAGACAGGGTTTCTCTGTAGCTTTGGAGCCTGTCCTAGAACTCACTCTGTAGACCAGGCTGGTCTCAAACTCACAGAGATCCTCCTGCCTCTACCTCTCAAGTGCTGGGATTAAAGGCAGGCACCACCACTGACCAACAAAAACCTTTCTTGAAAAAAATTAAAAAGAAAAGACAAGACCTCCCTAATTATTGTTAGTTTTTAAGTGTGATAATGGTATTATTGTGTTTTTTTAAAGTCCTCATCTGTTGGAAGCATATGGGGGCATTTTTTAGGCAAGATGATAGGACACCTGGAGTTTTCATTAAAAAGAGAGGGGTAAACAAAGATTGTTGATAATTGCTGGGCTCTTTACAGAGTTACATAACCCTCTTCTTTGGACTTCCTGTGTATTTGAATATTACTGTAACAGAGGCATTTAACAAAATTATCTAATCTGCAAATTGCACTGAGTCACCCATGCTCACAGTCCAGAAATAAACTAATGAGGCTTATCGAGAGAGTTCAAAATGTGTCAATAGACAGATGAGGCAGAATAACAACAGCACTCCTGGCCAGGCCCTGTTCGACACCCTTTACCTATACTAAGCTTTTCATTCCTTACATGACCTTTCTGGATATTGTTATTATCATCATCCCTTTACAGATGCGAAAACTGAGAATATGGCTCAGTTGTTACACTGTTTGCATAGTATCCAAGACCCTGCATTCAATCTCCAGCACTCCACATAAAACTAGGTGTGGCGATACATGTATGAGACCTCAACACCTGGGATTTCAAGGTTATCCTTTGCTACATGAGACTATATCAAAACAAAACAAAACAATCCTGTGGTGTTTTGACAGGACTTACAACTTCCCTTCCAAAAGATACTTTTTTTTTTTACATAAGTCAGGCAGTCTGCCTTTTCAATTTTTAAAAAATTTTTGGCATTTTAAAATCATTTTATATATTCATTTATTTAGGGTGACATGTTATGTGGTGTGTTCATGGTGTAGTTCAGTCAAGGGACAACTTGAGGGAGTCAGTTCTTACCTTCCACCATGTTGAGTTACAGGGATCGAACTCAGAGGCTGTCAGACTTGGTGACAAGCTCCTTTCCTAACTGAGCCATCACATCCACCCTTTTTGGTGTTTTTGAGACAGGATCTCATAAAACCCAGACTATTCTTGAAAACTGTTTAGCTGAAGATAACCTGAAATGTCTGAGCTTCCTGCGTCCACTTGCCAGTTGCTAGGATTACAGGCATCTAATACCACACCTAGGTATATATGGTATTGAGGCTCAACCCCCAGTTTTGTGTATGCTAGACAAGCACTTGACTGAGTGAGCTACATCTCCCAGCCCCTTGCTTCTTTTTTGGCAGTGATCTAATCTGAGGATCAAAGCCAGAGGATCAAACACGTGTGAGGCTTTACTGTACTACTGAGTTCTTAAAACGCTCCGCTAGTTAGCTACAAAAAGCAGTTGAAGCCAGGTGCAGTACCACACACAGGCAAAGTGAGACAGGAGGACTGAGAGTTCCAGGCCAGGCTGAGCTACAACAAGAATGCCAGGCTAGCCTGAGCTACACAGTGAAACTTGTCTTGTAAAACATGGGAACCTAGGATTGTAAGTTGGGGCTAAGCACTTGCCTCTTGTATTAAATGATCTATATCCTAATTCTAGTTATGTTTATGTATTTGTACAATGTCAGAATTGTTTGATGACAAATAAGTTATAGAAATTGTGCTGGCTTTAATTCAACAAGTCCTCCTGATTTTACTTGTTATTCATGGTGGTTAGCAATCTCAGGTTCTTTTATTCCAGTCTCTTTATTATTGCTATAATTTCTTGAACATGCTATGTAGCTCTAAGTAGTCTGGTACTCACTTTATAACCAGGCTGGCCCTGAACTCATTGGATTCCTCTTGAGATTATAAGCACTAAGCACCATGCAAGGCATGGCAGGACGTTTGGAGTATCAATCTGAAGTGGGCTGTGTGTCACAGGTAAGGGAAACAAAACCCAGGGCACAATGGCAAAGGCCCTTTTTTTTGAAGTCCGTTTTATTGGCAAAAATTTAAGCAAGAACAAATTTGTTAATTAGCATATTGGGAATAAAATTAGAATAATTAACTTTTTTCCTAAACACTGGGAGAATCAATGTATAAACAAAAAGAAACCACAGGTACATTGTTCCTTTTTTCAGGTGAAGATTTTATCTTGGGAGATATCTGTTGCTCTTCCCTTCCCCTGCAGACTACCAGCATTTCCACCAAGGCTAAGACTCTGCTAAGGACACATTACGCAAAGGAACTCAAGATGTTTTGCAGATAGGTAACCAACAAGCTAACCAAGCCAATCAAAAAACAACTGCACAAAGGAAAGAGAAATGTTTTCCTACTAGTAGGGGTGGGTCCTTCTCAGCACCTAGGTAGTTCAAAAGATGTGCAATGGATAAGCCTTGGGGTATACGGGGACCCTCCATCTATGTTTTTTGTACAAGTCAATACTTCAGGCATCCCAGAGTCTCTAGAGCATCACTCCTGGGCGCCACTTCAGTAGCCAAGGATGCTGTGCTTGCTTTTGAATGTAAATACTTTCAGAGAAGTTGGTGGCTTCACTCCCAGCTCAGGCTGATCACCGAGAAGTTCTCCTGGGTAAGCTTCAAGGGCTTTGAAAAGTGGTCCATTGCTGGGGTGCTGGATGCAGCTCTCGGCTGCCTGCCCCTTGACTCTCTGAGGTCATCACACCTGCAGGACTTGTCTTCTTTCCAGTATTGCTGGCCAGGCACAGTGTCAACTGCAGCAAAGACCCTTTACTGTGACAATTGCCATGTCTCATTCTTAAGGTGCTTTCTTTTCTTTATAGTCCCAGATAGTGGGGTTATATCTTGTGTGATTGATACACACCTGTGTCTGGTGTATTTTACAAGGTTTGATATATTAACAGGTGTGATTATTTATCAGTACAAATAAATTATTTATCAGTTTGTGTTCATGTTGTGCCAACAAATAGAGGTTGATTATTTATGTAAACAAGATGTACAGTCATTCTGCCTTGGCACTCATTCTTAAAATGGAGTAACTCAAGGCGAAGAACAGCCTGGAAGCTGCACAACATAGAGGAACCGAGACCAGGTCCAAACTGTTTTCCTTGCCTAGCATGTGTGAGGTCCTGGGTTCAATCCCCAGCACTGTAAGAGAATAATTTTTTAAAGAATTGTTACTCTCTCTGCTTCCTGTCCACTACAAGATGAGAACCTCTTCTGCCACACATTGCCAACATCATGATGTTCTGTCCAAGCAAGCATGGACCATTCAGCCTCTAATGCCATAAGCAAGAATGAATAATCCCATCCTTTCAGGAGGAGGAGGAAGTGGTGGTGGTGATGGGCAAACAAAAGTATTCATTCATCCCTTTACATAATCATTTGTTCAACAATTTTGTGTTGAGCCATTAACAAGCAGGCAATCAAAGACATGGGTGCTGACGTATAAAGTGGCGGGCAAGACAGGTCACTGCTTTCAGAGAGTTTATGAAGGAGGTGGACTTGGAAATGATAACCACATAAACATGTGAGAACTGACCGACTCAATGAAGACAGACTGGATGAGGGCTCGGAAGCAGATCTACAGGAAGTTTTGAGAGTATGTATACACTCACACACATACACACACACACACACACACACACACACACACACACACACACACACACACACCTGAAAAAGACAAGGTCGCTGGAGCAAAGACCAGAATGCCATGGTTGAAAGGCTGTTTTGGGGTCCAGTCTGATGGCACAGGTGAGAGAATTGCTCCTGGGAAGAAAACATGTGACTGGTCTAGGCTCATGCCCTGGATCACTGACAAAAACTAGACCCCAACCTGGGTTCCTAATCTCTCAGAACTCTTCCTAGCATAATTCATGGCTCCCTGCATATGAAGAAGCAGAAGGCAAAAGTAGGTGTCGGCAAAATACTCCTCTTGGGGACTAAAACCCAAAGAGAAGGCTTTGTTTTGTTTTGAGACAGGATCTCATCATGTAGCCCTGGAGGGCCTGGAATGCACTATGTTGACTGGACTGGCCTCGAACTCACAGAGATCTGCCTGCCACTGTGTGCTTGGGATTAAAGTCCTGTGCCATCAAGCACAGCACAAGAGAAGGTTTTTGGAGCTAGGTAAAAAGAATCAAATTAAGCCTTCTTGAGCAAGAAATGGAGTGAGTTTGGAAGAACAAAAGAGAAAATGATAGGGACCAGAGAGGTGGCCCAGATGGTTACAAGCCCTTGTTACTCTTGCCAAAGACCCAAGTTCTCTTCCCAGTACTCACTTTGGGTTCCTCACAACTTTCTGTAACTCCAGCTTCAGGAGATCCATCACCCTCTTCAGGCCCTTATGAGTAGCTACCTGCACTGATGTTCAAATACCAACACAGATACATACACCTATCATATGCAGGGAGCCATGAATTATGCTAGGAAGAGTTCTGAGAGATTAGGAACCCAGGTTGGGGTCTAGTTTTTGTCAGTGATCCAGGGCATGAGCCTAGACCAGTCACATGTTTTCTTCCCAGGAGCAATTCTCTCACCTGTGCCATAATAAATAAAACCAAATCTTTTTTGTTTTGATTTTTCGAGACAGGGTTTCTCTGTAACTTTGGAGCCTGTCCTGGCCTGTAGACCAGGCTGGCCTCGAACTCACAGAGATCCTCCTGCCTCTGCCTCTCGAGTGCCAGCTAACCAAATCATTTTGTTTTTTGTTTTTGTTTTTTCGAGACAGGGTTTCTCTGTGTAGCTTTGGAGCCTATCCTGGCACTCGCTCTGGAGACCAGGCTGGCCTCGAACTCACAGAGATCTGCCTGCCTCTGCCTCTGGAGTGCTGGGATTAAAGGCGTGTGCCACCAACGCCCGGCCCAAATCATTTTTAAGACAATTATTTTGCCAGTTGGTGGTGGCACATGCCTTTTATCCCATCACTCAGGAAGCAGAAGCAGGTGGATCTCTGTGAGTTTGAGTCCAGCCTGGTCTACAGAATGAGTTCCAGGATAGCCAGGGCTACACAGCGAAACCTTGTCTCAAAAAACAAAACAGAAAAACCTATTATTTTAAAATGCAGGAATTTAAACTACGCTTGCACATAAAACAATTAGCCTTCCCTATTTCCAGCTAGTGTTCTTGTAAAGTAGATGGGGTTCTAAAAGACTGGATGGTAAGGATTGAAGTTTTGTTGTTGTTTCTTTGTTTGCTTGTTTTTCTTTTGTTGTTATTGTTTTGTTTGTTTTTTTCAAGACAGTGTAGCCTTAGCTGTCCTAGAACTAGTTCTTGTAGGCCAGCTGGCCTCAAACTCCCAGAGATCTGCCTGCCTCTGCCTCCCTAGTGCTGGGATTAAAGTTGTGCGCCACCACCACTTGGCTGCTTGTTTGATTTTTAAGACAAGGTTTCACCATGTAGCCCCAACTGGCCTAGAACTCACTGTGTAGACCAGGTTGGCCTAGAAATTCACAAGGATCTGCCTGCTTCTGCCAGCAGAATGCTGGGATTAAAGGTCTGCCCCACAAGAGGGTTCACCTTCAGGAGGGTGAAGGAAAAGGCTGAAGTGAGGACCCCAGCTGTGAGTAATTTCTAACTCTGCCAGCAGGGGAAGCCATACATTGAATTTCCTGAGAATGGGCTTGGCCCCTTGGGTTGGATAAATTCTTACTCCAAGACTCAAGTCAGCTCAGCAGCCAGGATGACAGGAATGAGGGTAAAGAAGGAAACTGAGAGGATTTCCTGCAGAGTCTTTACAAAGGCTTTGCTGTGTTAGCTAATCTTGGTTGTCAATTTGACTACAACTAAAATCAACTAAATCCAAGCATCTGGGTATGCCTGTGGGGGACTTTCTTGATTAGGTCATTTGAAGTGGGAAGACTAAACCTAAATCTCGGTCATACCTTCTGGTGGTAATCCACATAAAAGGACATGGAAGAAGGAACTTCTGCTACTTTTAGCCTGCTTTCCCTCTTAAAGACTTATTTATTTATGTATTTTATGGATATGAGTACTCCGTTTACGTGTATGCCTGCAGGCCAGAAGAGGGCATTGGATCTCATTATAGATGGTTGTGAGCCACCAAGTGGTTGCTGGGAATTGTACTTAGGGCCTCTGGAAGAACAGCCTCCTATGCTCTTTACTGATGAGCCATCTCTCCAGCTCTACACTCAAGTTATTTTTTGTTTGTTTTTGTTTTTGTTTTTCAAGACAGGGTTTCTCTGTGGCTTTGGAGGCTGTCCTGGAACTAGCTCTTATAAACCAAGCACTCACAGAGACCCCACCTGCCTCAGCCTCCTGAGTGCTGGGATTAAAGTTGTGCGCCTCTACTGCCGGGTTCTACACTCGAGTTCATCTGTCCTGCTATTAAGGCATTGCTGGTGTTATAGTCTACTTCAGGGTTCCAATGTAGACTGAAAACCAGCAGACACCTAAGATTCCTTGAGGCTATTGAGACATTCAGCCTCATGGAGTGAACAACTACCAGATTCTTGGCCTTTCTGTAGGGAGCTAGCCATTGTTGGAGTAGGCCACACCACAGCCTATAAACTATTCCTAAGAAATTGTGTGTGTGTGTGTGTGTGTGTGTGTGTGTGTGTGTGTGTGTGTGTGTGTTGTGTGTGTGTGTGTGTGTGTGTGTGTGTGTGTGTGTGTGTGTGTCTGTGTGTATGTGTGTGTACTCTCTCAGTTCTGTCCCTTTAGCGAACCCTAACTAACACAAACGCCTTCTCAATCTGCCTCCCAGGGCTGGAAGTAAAACAGGTGCCAAAGGGTAAGGAACCCTTCATAGGAAAATGTCCCTGTCCAGGGCCTAGTGTCCTTCACTCTGGGCTACTCACCCACTCACAACTCTGTCTTTAGGCTTATCTTCTCCTGAATTTCAAACCTCGATGGCAAATTGGCTCTAAGATAATGTCATCCCAGAAGCTCAAACCCAACATGACACTGAACTCATATCCCTCCCTCTACTAGATAACCTCCCTCAATAGTCCTCATTCCATGAACAGCACTACCAGCATCTCAGCTGTCCATATCAGACACTGAGGAGCAGGGCTGGAGGTTTGGCTCCGTTTTGGGTAGGCATTTGCCTACCATGCAAATGGTCCTGGGTTCCATTCATAACACAGGGAAGGAAGAAAGAGGGACAGGGAAGGAACTGAGAAGCATCCTTGAGGCTTTCTTGACATTTTTCCCCTCACAATCAACAAATGGAAGTTTTTTGGTTCAACCTCTAAAACACACTCCCAATACAACCACTTCTCCCTATCTTCACCGCCACCACGCTGGTTTAAGCCACCATCATCACTTTCCTGGACCATTGCAGTCATCTTGGCTCACCTGAAGCCCTAAGTCTTCCTGGATCAACCTCCCAGTTCTGGGATTACTGGGTGTGCTACAAGGTGCCCTGTACTGAGGTTCAAACTATGGGCTTTCTGCCTGCTAAGCAAGTACTCTAAACCGGGCGGTGGTGGCACACACCTTTAATCCCAGCACTCGGGAGACAGGGGCAGGCGGATCTCTGTGAGTTCGAGACCAGCCTGGTCTACAAGAGCTAGTTCCAGGACAGCCTCCAAAGCCACAGAGAAACCGCAAGTACTCTATTACGAATATAGGTTTTGGAGACAGGATCTCACTGTGTAACTCACATATGTGTGTGGGTGTGTTTGCTACTAGAGGGGGTAGCCCAGGGTAGTACGCAAAGCTAGGCAAAGTGCTCTACCAGTGCAGTGGAGCACTGATTTGTGTTGCAGTTTCTATTTTACCTTTCCCCACTGTCTGAACTCCAAGAAACTAGAGTGATCAAATCTTGCCCTTGCCAACTTTCCCAGCCTTCAAGATCAAGTTCTGCCCTCTCATTATGACTTACAAACACTTCTGACAAACTCTCCTACCTTGTGTCTCACTCCTTCCCACACTCTGCTCTCAAGGTGAGCGTCTATCTATCTGCTCAGCTTTCCTCTGGGCCTTCTCACACTATTTCCTCTTCCTGGACTCTTCCTTGTCTCCTCAGCATCTCTTATTCACTCAGTTCTCCCTTCCAAGAACCCCTTCCTTCATCCTTCACAAGAGCCCTCCCCTGTAACCTCCACATCCTACTTTTATGTTATTACATGGATTGATTCCGTGGGACATAGCTGATAACTTATCCACCCCTTCCCCATGATCAAGGGAGCTCTGTGAAGGCTTAGATCTTCTTTTCAAAGTGTTGGCCTAACACAGAACTATGTGTATAGTAGTAGCACATCAGCAAATATCTTAGATGAATGAACAAATGGATTATTTTTCAACATCTTACTCCAGAAAGGAAACAGTGGGCACCATGTTAGGGTCAGAATAAAACCTTGGGTGTGTTTGGTACATTCAAAACCATAATGGAGACTAGACACACCAAGGAATGGGGGAGGGCAGCACTTGACCATTGTGGCCATTTCTCTTGCCTTTATTACCCCATCTCCCTCTTATGCCTGTCTCAAGGTGGAGCTGGAGGTAGAAGAGAAGAGAGAGTTACACCCAGGATCAGGACACTCTGATCTTCCTAGATCTTATACTGGGACAGAGCCACCCATATTTGCCTGCAAGATGGGTAACTCCAGCCATTGCCTAGTGTTGGTGGAATCCAGGTACCCAGAATCCCTTCTTCGTAGTCCACAGACACTCATAGGGATGCCATAAGCTTTATTGTGGTTTCTTTCCAGTGAAGAACCCTCCTTCCACATGAGCACCTAATCTTGATATTTGTTTTTCTTTCCCCTTCTTCACTGGCACTGAAAGAGACCAGCAGTAAAACTATAAGATCTCACAGACAATTGGGGGAGGGAATTGGGATGAGGGTTAAGCTTTTCTAGAGCCTTTAAAGACTTTGGCCCCCTGCCTAGATCTGAGCTGGGAACTGTATGTCCTAGAGAACTGGCTTGTTAGCCATCTTCTCTGAGCTTGAAGAGCCTAGGAGCCCTTGGGATGCTTTGTTCAAATTCCTCAAGGCAGGGTGAGAACATGGCCAGGATCATGGCCAGTCTAGGTCTCTGAAGGTATGGAGCAAAGGTACAGAACTGACAGTGGAGCATGTTTACAGTATGGCAGGCAGGTCCCAAAGCAGAGAGCTCCCAAATCAAATCTCTCTGCGCTCCTTTCAAGAACTGATGTGTTATGAACAGCTGTTTGACACTGGACCCTTTCCCAGAACCAGTATGTCTTTTACCAGATGAAGGAAGCAACGTTCAGAGAAGTGAGTCACTTTGTATTAGGTCATACAGCAGTGCCTGGCAGATTCAATGAGACTAGATTCCCAAGTGGCAAGAAAATAATGACCATACCTTTTGTAAGGATTCAGGCATTATGCTGGCCTGCCCCTGTTACCTGGCAGAAGGAACTCAGGCAGTACCCTGGTCAGCCCAGGCTTCCATGCCTACTAGCTTGCACGCAGATGCAAAGGACTCCTCTAAAAGACAGAGCCCCGCCCACTCACACTCTTCTCTCTCCCCGTTCTCCTCTCTTTCTGCTTCTGTCTTCCTCTTCTCTTCTGTCTTCCCTCTGTGTCTCTTTACCTCTTTTCTCTTTCCTTCCCCTTCCCTCCCCTTCCTAATAAAACCTCTCACTCAAGCTCTGTCTGCCTGGCGTGTTTCGGTCACCCTAGCTGGCATGGAATCCGCCATGGCCTCCACTGTAGAACCCCCTTCCGGCTTTATCCTAGCATTTGAAGCAAAAGAACAACTCCTTTCAGTCAACAGACAGCCTGAGGAGATAGATTTGGGACCCATAAAGTACGGAGCTTTTGGGGCTGAACTTTGGTTTGCCAGGAATTCTCAACCTTGGATTCATAGTAGATGGACTAGAGATCTTTTCTTCTTTAGACAGGAAGTCCATGTGCAGCTGTGGCTGGCCTGAAACTTGATATGCAGACCGAGTAATCCCAAACTCACAGACATCTGCCTGCTTCTTCCACTGCTGAGATTAAAGGTATGTACGACCACACCAGCTTTTTTCCCCAGAGATCTTTTTTTTTTGTGTGTGTGGGGGTGGTTGAGACAGGGTTTCTCTGTGTAGCCCTACCTGTCCTGGAAGTAGATCTGTAGACCAGACTGGCCTTGAACTCACAGATTTATTTTTATTGGTGTGTGTGTGTGCGTTTGCAGGTTTGCAGGTGCCCTTGGGAGTCAGAGGTGTTGGATTCCTTAGAGCTGGAGTTAAAGACAGTTGTGAGCTGCCTGACATAGGTGCTGGGAACCCAACTCTGGTCCTCTAAAAGAGCAGTACACACTGTTAACCACTGAGCCATCTCCCCAGTCCCACAAGAGATCTTAAATAATTATAATACAAAACTGTTTGTCAAAGCATCAATACAGCATTTATGAAGAGCTCATGAAAACAAATAGTAAAATTATAGCTCAAAATATAAGCAAATGACTGCAATAGACACCTTATGAAAAAAATGAGTGGTTGATAAACGTGAAATGTGTATCACAATAATTAATCTTAGAGAAATTCAATTTAAAACTATAATGAAGGCCAGGAATGGTGTCTCACACCTAATAACTCCAGACCTTGGGATGCTGAATCAGGAACATTGCTAGTTTGAGGTCAGGTCAGCCTGGGCTATATACTAGGTTACAGGCCAGACTAGGCTACAAGGTAGCTCTATTTCAAAACTATCTAAAAAAAAAGAAACAAGGAAAACAGATAATACCAAGTTTGGGTCTTTAATCCCAGCACTCGGGAGGCAGAGGCAGGCAGATCTCTGTGAGTTCGAGGCCAGCCTGGTCTCCAGAGTGACTGCCAGGATAGACTCCAAAGCTACACAGAGAAACCCTGTCTCAAAAAAGCAAAAAAAATATCAAGTTTGGGCAAAGGTGTACATGTGTAATTTTGCTGTTTCACTGCTGGAAGTCTAAATTGGTATGATCTCCTTGGAAACTGTCGGTCTCAAAAATCAAACATAAATCCACTTATTTTACTCTAAAATAAATAAGTACATGTGTTCACAAAAGGTTTGGTCAAGAATATTTACAGCAGGGTGGAGAGATGGCTCAGAGGTTGGTTAAGAGCACCGGCTGCTCCTCCAGAGGTCCTGAGTTCAAATTCCCAGCAACCACATGGTGGCTCACAAGCATCTGTTATGAGATCTTGTGCCCTCTTCTGGTGTGCAGATATACATGGAAGCAGAATGTTGTATACATAATAAATAAAAAATAAAAAATTTAAAAAAGAATATTTACAGCAACTTTATTTCTGATAGCCAAAATCTGAGGGCCACACAAAGTGCCCCTGAATATATACATGGGTTATACCTTGGCGTATCCACATGTAGTGGTCTGAAGCTGATGTTGAGGCTTGATTCCCACCCAATAGAATGGTGCTGAGAGGTGGTGAATCCTCTAAGAAGCATTTGAATCAAGGGAGCTGCCCCCAAGTGAACTCTTACTTTTGTAAGATATGGGACTAGTTAGCATGCATTTGCTTTTCTGTTCAGGATAATTCCCATCATGTTTTGTCTCCCAAACCCACCCTTGCCCTTGACTTTCTGCCACGAGTTGAGGGTTACAGGATCCCCACAAAAGGCTGAACAGATGCTGGTACTGTTCTTTTGGACTTCCCAAGCTGTAGGCTAAGAACCAAGAGTCTCTTGGTCTTGCTCCTCCTCCCTCACCTTTGATAAAAAAATCTTGTGTATTCCAGGACATCCAGGTACTACATAGTGAGATCCTGTCTAAATACAAAAACAAAAACAAAAGAAATTACATAGATTCGGGTATTTCATTATAGCAACAACAAAAACAAAAACAAAAACAAAAACAAAACCCAAATACCAAAAATACCATACAAGGGAATGCCAATCCTCAAAAAAGAATGAATTGCTTGATCTATGCGATGATTTGGATGAATCTCTGAGGCACTATACTGAGATAAGCCAATGTCCAAATGTTACCACTTCTTGATTTGGTTTCTAAGAAGTTTAAGAACAATCAATATGAATCCCTAATAGGAACCACTATGGAGGTTGTCTTTGGCAGGGGTCAGGCAAGGTAGATAGAGCAATGGAAATGTTTGTATTGGAGCACTGTCTTAATTAGGATTACTGTTGCTGTGATGAAACACCATGACCAAAAGCAACTTGGGGAGGAAGGGTTTAATCTAGTTTACATAACTGGAATCACAGTCCCTAGTAGGAAGCCGAGGGGGTGGGGGCTCAAACCAGGTGGGAACCAGAAGGCAGGAGCTGACAAAGGCTTGCTGTTTACTGGCTTGCTCCTTATAAGCTCCCTCAGACTGCTTTCGTAAAGAACCCAGGACCAGCAGGGTTGGCACCATCCACAATGGGCTTGGCCCTTCCACCTCAATTACCTATTAAGAAATGACCTACAGGCTTGATCACAGACAGATCTTATGGAGGCATTTCTCAATTGTTTCCCTTCTCTCAGATGACTAACTTGTGTCAAGTTGACACAAAACTAGCCAAGACAGGCACTTAAGACCTATGCATTTTATTGTATCTAAATTATGCCTCAATTTTTAAAAAGGTCAAAGTCCTATACCTGAGTAAATCAAAATCTCTACGAGTAGGGCCTAGGCAGAGATACTTTAATTTTTTTCCCCAGGGCTAGGCATCTAGTTTGAGAGGTAGACACTTATTTAGTATGTCTAAGGTCTTGGGTTCGATTCTTTACGTTAAAAATATAAACCTTAGCCCGGTGTGATGGCACATACCTGTTATCCCAACACACAGGAGGTTGAAGCAAGAGAATTTTGAGTACAAAGCCACCCTGAGCTACATAGCCCACACAGAGTTCTGGCACAGAGTGATTGGAGCAAGAAATATTTGAATTAGGTGCTGTCTTATTTTCAAACTCTTCCAACAAGGCTTTGAGATTTGGAGAGGGAAGAAGGGGTTGGGGATGGAAGGGTTATTTTTCAGCTCCTTGAAGGGAACAAAGCTGATTTTAGTCTTAAGGTCTGGATCTGGCTAAGTGATTAGCACAGTTTTACCTATTCACTGAGGCTCTCCTTGAATAGGAGAGCTGCCTTGGAAATTATCGCCTTTGAATTAAACAGTGAGTCATTGCAGGCAATAAAACAGCACCTCTTTGTCAATATTCTCTGCTTCAAATTTGTCACTAATTCCAGCTGGCCTCATCCCAGCAGATCTGAACAACCGGAAGGCAGAGTGAATAGGATTTGATCAGTGGCTCGCCCCCGCAGGATGAGCTTGAGGTTGTCTCTGTGGGCCTTGTCCCTAAAAGGTGTTCCAGTGGTTGTGGTTTTGAAGAGAATAGAAGAGAGCTAGCAGGGGCCTTGCTCCTGCTGTGCTACAATGACAGGCTGTGGTGAGGCAGAAAGCTGAGGGAAGCAGAGAAGGCAGCTCCAGGGAAATGATAGCTAGTGACGATTATCTATTATAATACTGGCAAACTATTATGATGCTAGCAAACTATTATAATGTTTTTTGAACTATTCCAGACACTGGCACATTTCTACCCCAAACTTACACTGGTGAGGTGGCAACAAGGGGCAGTGGCCTCCCTCCTGCCAGTGTCCTTGGCTCTATTAGTCCTGTAGCACCCCAGCTGCAGTTCTGATCTCTCCTGCATTCACTGAGCCCAGGCGGCTGCCACGTCATTTCCCTGGAATGTCAGAAATGCCAGAAAGCATGCAAATGGACCTGTGTGAGACATAGCCCTGAGCAAAACAACCTCCAATTTACTAGCTGTAATTGCCACCTCCAGCAATAGCCTAACCGAGACAGGTGAGAAGGGGGCAGTAGGGGAAAGGAAAGGACTTGAGGAAGACAGGGAAGCAGGCATGCTAGGCAAATAGCCCTGCCAGGTTTGGGGATTCAGGGAGGGGTTGGGGGTAGAGTGGATCAGACCCTGAAGAGGGCTCTGTCCTGTTTGTCTGGAAACTGGAATGTTCCAGACAAGCATAGCAAAGCATTTCCTTCATTACATACTGGCCCCTGTGGTAGTGGCACTTTGCTTGGCACTGGCAAAGCAGAGCCAGGGAATGTCAACTCCTGCCCACGGAATGACTCATAGCCTCCTGTGAGAGTGAGCTGTAGAGAAAAATCCTGTCAGAGGGTTCCTTCATTCAGTCAGTGTTTATTTACTTAGTTGGTTTTTGGTCTGGAATTTTGTCTTTTAAGAAGGTTCTTCCTGACAGGCAATGGTGGTGCATTCCTGTAATCCCAGCAGAGGCAGGAGGATCTCTGATTTTGCAGCCAGCCTGGTCTACAGACCTAGTTCCAGGGCAGCCAGGGCTACACAGAGAAACCCTGTCTCAAGGGAAAAAAGAAAGAAACAGAAAGAAGGTTCTTTCCAGCTGGCATTGATGGTGCACGCCTTTAATCCCAGCACTTGAGAGGCAGAGGCAGAGGCAGAGGCAGAGGCAGGTGGATCTCTGTGAGTTCAAGGCCAGCCTGGTCTCTAGAGCGAGTGCCAGGATAGGCTTCAAAGCTACACAGAGAAATCCTGTCTGGAAAAACCAAAAAAAAAAAAAAAAAAAAAAAAAAAAAAAAAAAAAAAAAAAAGGATACAGCAGTGAACAAAACAGAACAGAATTTCCACCCTCATGAAGCTTACCTTTTAAGTGAAGGGAGGTGACAAATTATAAAACTAAAATAGTGTTAGATGTGTTCATCCACATTCTCCAGACACTCAGAGCCAATAGGATGGAAGCACACATGTAACACTCTTACTATTGAAGGGACCGCCTCCCCATTTCTGCAGCCATAACAGCTTGTCTGACCTTGTCTTAGTCACTAAGGTCAGCTGCCTGCCCCTGTCGGCAGCCATAACAGCTGAACACATGCTTGTTTGACCTTGTCCTAGTCACTAGAAAGTCAGATCCCTGCCTCGTGGCAAGGAACCAAACAGAAATTAGCTGGTGGTGCTATGCTTTATGGCTCTGGGTGTGCTTTACGGACAAGTGCACAGCAATGACGCGCAGAGCATAGCAACCACCCTGGGAGGGCCTATGGGCCATAACAACCAGTTGGCCAATCAACACAGGGCAAGCCCTCCAAGCCTGGAGGCACACCAATCCTGAGCCTGTGCGTGCCCCTAGACACTCCCCTTACGCTGCCCTACAAGATCTCTATATGCAGCCCCTAGGAGCTGTCTTTGCTAGCCATCCGCCATCGTGGGTGGACAAAAGACCCGAGCTAACATGGAGTTAGCTCCTTAAAAACAATAAAGCCTCATGCAGTTTGCATCAAGCTCTTGAATCTGTCTGGTGATTGGGGTGACCACGGTCATGGCCTGGGACCCTGGATACCTGGGTTTTTCCAGGGGTCTAATACTATTAGGAATGTACTCAGCCAGTTAAGAAAAATGTTTTAAGATTTATTTATTTTTATTACATGTGTATGGGTATTTTGCCTGTGTATGTGTCTGTGCACTATGTGCATGCCTAGGTGCCCAAATAGGCCAGAAGTGGGCATCAGATCCACTGGAATCAGAGTTACAGATGGTTGTGAGCTGTCATGTGGGTGCTGGTAACCAAATCTGGGTCCTCTGTCAGACCAACAAGTACTCTTATTTATTTATTTATTTATTTATTTATTTATTTATTTATTTTGGTTTTTCGAGACAGGGTTTCTTTGTGTAGCTTTGGAGCCTATCCTGGTAGTTGCTCTGGAGACCAGGCTGGCCACGAACTCACAAAGATCTCCCTGCCTCTGCCTCCTGAGTGCTGGGATTAAAGGGGTGCGTCACCAACGCCCGGCAAGAAGTGCTCTTTAACTATTGAACTATCTCTCCAGTCCCAAAGTCAACCAATTTTAGAGACTGAGAACAAGATTTGCAGTTGGCAGTTGGGAGACCAGCCAGACCCATGGAACTACAGTTCCAATCTGAGAAGATGGAGGTCACAGCTTGAAGTCAGACAAAGAAGAGGAATTCTGACAAGCATGATGGCACACACCTGTAATTCTATCACTCAAGAGGCAAAAGTGGGGACCGAAGATTTGGCTCAGTGATTACAAAAACTGACTCCTAGAGAATCCAGCTTGGGTTCCCAGCACCCACATAGTGACTCACAATTGAACCTGATGCCCTTTTCTGGCCTCTTTGAGCACTGTATGCATGTGATTCCCAGGCATACATGGCAGAGAGAGGCAAAAGCAGGATGATCACTTGAGCTTAAAAATTCACCCAGGGGCCAGGTACCTTGGCACAGGCCTTTAATCACTGCACTTGAGAAGCAGAGGCAGTCTGTCTATATAGTGAGACACTATGTTGCAAGGAAGGAGGGAGGGAGGAAAAAGGAAGGAAGGAAAGAAGGAAGGAAGGAAGGGAGGGAGGAGGGAGTTAAGCAGTTAAGCAGTTAAGCTTGCTGTTCTTTCAGGAGACTGGTTCCCTTCTCAGAAGTCATGCAGTGCAGCTCACAGCCTCCTGTAACTCTAGCTCCAGGGAATCTGATATCCTCTTGTGGCTTCCACAAGCACCTGAATGTATGTGGGTACACTAACCCTCACACACATATACACATAACTCTGGAGACAGAGGCAGGTGGATCTCTGAGTTCTAGACCAACCTGTTTACGTAAGGAGTTCCAAGTCATCCAGGGGCTACTATATTGAGACCTTGTCTAAAAAAGAAAAAGTTAAGTTTGTTGGGAGTGGTGGTGGCAAACACTTTACTCCCAGCACTCGGGAGATAGAGGCAGGTAGATCTCTGTGAGTTCGAGGCCAGCCTGGTCTACAGAGCTAGTTCTAGGATAGTTAGAGCTACACAAAAAAATTCTGTCTTGGAAAATCAAACAAACAACCAGAAAAGTTCAACCAGCCTGGGTAACATATGAAGACCCCACCTCAACCAAACAGAAGGCATTTTACTTCTCAGCCCTTGATTGTTGTACTCAGACCTTCAAGGAATGGAGTGAAGGAGACCTACTCACATTCAGTTAGAGTGATCTGCCGTATTCTGCCAATTCAAGCATGCTTTGCTGGTTTTGGTATTTTTACAGTGCTGAGGATTGAATACCTCCAGCCTTCCCAATTTAAGTGTTGATATCATTCTGGGTGCCTTCATAGACACCCAGAAATAATATTTAACCAAGTTTCTAGAGCCAGGTATGGTGGCAAATGCTTATAATCGAGGACCTCAGGGGGTGAGGGTGGGGGAATCAGGAGTTTAAGGTCAGCTAAATAGTGAGAATGAGGCCAAGTTGGGTAACATGAGACCTAGTTTCAAATTCTTTTGCTGTGTTCCCTGTGGTGTTGTCAAGTTGACAGATAAAATAAACCATCACAGTTGGTGATAAGGGCAAGAAAATAGAAAGTGCTGGTGGGATGCAGGCTGTACACTTGTACTGGATGATGGGGGAGGTTTTACTGAGTAGGCATCATTCAAATGAAGATTTGAAAGCAATGAGAGAAGGTGGACATGTGTCACACACATTTAATCCCAGCACTTTTGCCGGGGGGTGGGGGGTGGGGTGGGGTGGGGTGGGGTGGTGGTCGAGACAAGGTTTCTCTGTGTAGCTCTGGCTGTCCTGGAACTCACTCTGTAGACCAGACTGGCCTTGAACTCAGAGATCTGCCTGCCTTTACATGCCAAATTTGGGGATTAAAGGCATGCATGCACTAGCACTGCTTGGCTAATCCCAGCACTTTTAATGCCCAGGTGGGTGGATCTCTGTGAGTTTGAGGCCAGCCTAGTCTATGATGTAGCAAGTTCCAGGACAGCAGGGCTACATACAGAAACCCTGTCCCAAAAAAACAGAAAAGAAAAAGAAAGCAGTGGGTGAGCAAGTATGCAAATTTTTAATATTTATTTACTGTGTGCAGTATCCTATCTGCAGGTTTGTCTGCCTGCCAGAAGAGGGCACCAGATCTCATTGCAGATGGTTGTGAGCCACCACCTGGTTGCTGGGAATTGAACTCAGGACCTCAGTACTCTTAACCTCTGAGCCATCTCTCCAGTCCACATGCAGATTTCTAACAGTGTTCCATGCAGAAGCAGTAGGTACAAAGGCCCAGAAGCAAGAGAATTTGTGTTGTGTTGGACAGGCAAGGAACTCAGTCCAACTGGGGTACAATGAATAGTGGAGAAAGAAGTAGAAAGGTGGTAGAATGATTCTCCAAAGCTATCTGCATGAAAGGGGGGGGGATTCATACTACATTTGAATTGAGAGCCCTTGCAGATTTGTGAGTGGGGCAGTGACCTAATTTGGCCTGTGGTTTTTTTTTTTTTTAATTGAGACAGATACTTATTATATAGCACTAGTTGGCCTGGAACTCACAGAGATCCACCTACCTCTGCTTCCTGAGTACTAGGGTTAAAGGCTGGCCTTTGGTTTGTGTTTGAATAGGATTCCTTTGGCTTCTGTGTGGTGAATAGACTACAGTGGGAACTAGGGACAGAGTCTGGTGATGTATTTCAGTTGGTAGAGTGTATGCATAGCAAACATGAGACCCTGGGTCCAATCCCCAACACCACATAGATGGGGCATGGTGGTACATGCCTGTAATCTCAGCACTTGAGAAGTGGAGGAAGGAAGAACAGGGGTTTAAGGTTATCCTCTGCTAAGTAGCTAAGTAGAGACTTTGAGGCCAGCCTGGGCTACGTGAAACCCCAGTTCAAAACAAAAGCTCTAGGGACAGAGAAGCAGTTAAAGCACCACTGCACTAATCCCAAGGATGTGGTGAGGACCCTGGAAATGATGAAAAGCAATGGATTCCAGCTATGTTTTGAAGGGAGAGCCAACAGTATTTGCAGATGGACTGATGGAGGAGCTGAAGAATATGAAAGAAGGTGTCGTGAGTGAGGCTGTATAGTTGGGTAGTATGAAACGGACAATTCAAGTTCAAAAAAACTCAGTGGACTCCATCCCTGTCCTTAGCTGTGTGGACTTGACCAAATTGCTCTGAAGCTCTTCTTCTGTATGAGCTCATGTATATTGTGTGAATGAAAGGTTCCAAAAGGAATCTGCTTCTGGCTGTGAACAAAAACTCTTGAAAGGAAGCTATGTCTGTAGAGACTGATTGGCTGATTAGAATTTCAGTACTGTGGGGAAATTGGAATGTTACGGTGTCAGAGACTAATACCTTATCTTGGACTAAGGTCTGGGCCTTCTGCAACAGCCATCCCTTGCCCCCCACCCTGTGTCCCTTATTGGAACTAACATTCTGTGACAATAGGTTAAAAAAAAAAAAACCTCTTAGAATCTATTGACATAGCAAGTAACTAACTTCAACCAATGCAAAACTAAGAATGCCATCCGATGGTATCTTAGAGTTTCTGTTGCTGTGAAGAGACACCATGACCATGGCAGCTCTTATAAAGAAAACATTTTTTTTTTTTTTGGTTTTTCGAGACAGGGTTTCTCTGTGTAGCTTTGGAGCCTATCCTGGCACTCATTCTGGAGACCAGGCTGGCCTCGAACTCACAGAGATCCACCTGCCTCTGCCTCCTGAGTGCTGGGATAAAAGGCATGTGCCACCAACGCCCGGCCTAAAGAAAACATTTAATCAGAGTGGCTCACCTACAGTTCCAGGTTTAGTCCATTATCATCCTGACGGGAACATGGCAGTGTGCAGGCAGACATGGTGCTGGGGTAGTAGCTGAGAGTTCTACATCTTGTAGGCAACAGAAAGTTGACAGAGATATTAGGTAGCATCCTGAGCAGGGGAAACCTCAAAGCCTGCCCCCATAGTGACACACTTCCTCCAGCAAGGCCATACCCACTCCAAGAAAGCCATACTTCCTAATAGAGCCACTCTCTATGAGATTATGGGGGTCAATTACATTCAAACTACCACAGATGGCATTTTGTGCCTATAGAAAGGCTTCTTCCATCTCCATGTATCTGCATCTCTGATGTACCCACCAATGTATTTTATTTTATTTTGAGACAGCTTCCCTATGTATCCCCAGTTGTCCTATAACTTGCTTTGTAGACCAGGCTGGCCTGGAACTCAGACATTCCCCCTACCTAGGCCTCCCAAGTGCTGAGATTAAAGGCATGGGCCACCATACCCATCCTCCCACCAATGTATTTTAAAGATTATTTATTCATGTATTTTATGTGTATGAGTGCTGTATTTGCATGTATGCCTGCATGACAGAAGAGGGCATCAGAGAGAAGAGGGCATTATAGGTGATTGTAAGGCACCATGTGGTTGCTGGGAATTGAACTCAGGTCCTCTGGAAAAGCAGCCAGTGCTCTTAACTGCTGAGCCATCTCTCCAGCTCCCCACCAATGTACTTTAAACTTGCCTTGATTTATGCCTTTCTCTGTTCTCTAGAACTACAAAAACTCTGCTGTTCCACATTGGAACATGGAATTTGGGGTAGCCTACATCTGTGTTCCCATACTGTGATCACTCCAAATGGCTCCAGAATGAACTATCTCTTCTTCCCTTTAAAATGAAAGCTGAGGGCTTTTTGAAATGACAGTTGTGAGGAATTTTTTCTTTTGAGATTTGGTTTATGTTGCCCGAGTTGATCTCAAAGGATCCTCCCACCTGGGCTCCTGTCTACTGAGACTCAGGTGTGGACTTCTGTGCTCGCTTCTGAAGATTTTTTTTTCTGAGACAGGGTTTCTCTGTGTAACAGCCCTGACTGTCCTGGCACTTGCTCTGTAGATCAGGCTGGTCTTGAACTCACAGAGATCCACTTGCCTCTGCCTCCGGGTGCTGGGATTAAAGGCGTGCACCACCTCGCCTGGCCTACTTTACGAAGATTTAATGAGGTGATTATGTAAAAGCCCCAGTTCCACAGCTGACACAAACTAGGTGTTCCTAAGCCCTCGCTGCCTGCCTTCTTGACCTCCCCGTTGGGAGGAAGCTGGAGAAACTTCAGGGTGAAGCTGCTCTAGAAGGAAAATGATGCATGAGTGGGGCTTTGTTAGGCAGAGAAGAGGTGTAAAGAAGATTATCTTTCTCCTAACAGGGGAGATGAAAGCAGTGGGCAGGCAAACGGGCCTTGTGGAAGACCTTACCCTGGAGTTCCTGGGTGTGAAGAGAGTCTGACACACCCAAAGTCATGTGCAAGCAAAGGACCCCAATGGGGATGGTTTATGGTTGGGAGATCAAAGCTCTTGCTGCCTCCCCAGCTCTGCTTTGAACTGGGCCCGGCCAGGAAGAACTTTGAAGCCCTCTGAGTTACAGGATGAAGCTAGATGTAACTACGGCCTGCAAGATTCTCATGCCATACCATATGGATTGCAAACATACAGCCCCTAAGGCAGAGGCTCTGAGGACCGTTTCTGTGTTCTGGCCTGAACCATCCCTGGCTTCAGGCTTCTCACCAGCAGCCCCTACTCATTTCACAAAAGCATGAGTCTGCCTTACTTAGAACTATTGTGTCCCCCATTGGGTAGACATGACTTTCCTCTAGACCTGCATACACCAACCCCTCACCTCACGGATATCTGACATAAGACTGCCTGGATTTTTATCCTGCCTCATCCCTGTTTGTTATATAAACTCAGACTCGTCTCTTGACCTCCCTAGGCCTTATTCTCTACCAAGCCGCAATGGTATTTTCTGAGTCTAGGACTTAGGGACTTTACTGGGTGTACTATGTACACCTGTAATCTCAGCACCTCAGAGGCAGAGGGGAAAAAAATCACTGGAAATTGGAAGCCAGTCAGGTATACATAGTGAGAGTGTCTCAGAAACCAAACTGGGACAGCAAGAAAGCTTCACAGGTATAGATACTTACTGAATCAAGCAAGCTTGGTGACCTGAGTTTGCACCTCAGAATTCACATAAAGGGGAAGGAGAGAACTGACTCCATGTCTTCTGACTTCCATAGTGTGTTCCCACATATACCCTGCACACATATGCATGCACATACAATTATAACAAATTATACATAAAATATATTTGGTTTTTCAAGATGGGGTTTCTCTGTGTAGACCAGGTTGGCCTCAAACTTACAGAGATCGGCCTGCCTCTGCCTCCCAAGTGTTGGGATCAAAGGTGTGCACCACCAGAGCCCGGCACAACAAATAATATTCTTAAGAACCCAACCAAACAACAACAACAACATGTGTTTTACCTTGCTATTCCACTCCCTCACTGAATGAAAAGAAAGTAATAAAAAGGAACAGACAGGACTAGTCCTATAGATAAAAGGAAGAGCATAGCCAGAGGCAGAGACATCTGGGATATTTCTAGTGAACATGACCCCTCCCAGCTGTGCCATGTGAGGAGAGGTGGGGCAGGGAAGAGAGGAGAGGAGCTGCCAACAAAGAGGGGCAACCTGGACCAAGAGGCAGGCCAAGAAAGTAGACAAAAGGACCAGGTAGCCAAAATGGCTGGATTATATAGGGATGGGAAGCTGGGGGAAGGGCAGCCCAGCTCCTGAGCAGTGGGCGGGGCATGCCAGCCATACTCTGTAAGAGGTAGGGGCTGAGGGATACTGGGAGATCCTGGCAGCCAAGTCCACTTTGATATGCCAAATAGGCACCTTAGCTGTTTGTCCTGGGTTTGAGGCCTAACACTCTTCACTGTTAGTGCACACTTACCATGATGTGACTCAACGTAAAAACCGATCCAACTGAAGAAAGGGGAAGAAAGTAACCAAGCTCCAAGTTTTCTTCTGATGATGAGTAAATCCTTTGATAGAATCTTTAAAAAGGCAGTAGTCATATTATATCCAAAGCATTTCGGTTGTTATCCCTGCTTTATACAAATACCTTAAGTGTTTTTATTGAGCAATCAGATTGGAGAATGGATTTGGAAGCCACAATGAGCCAAACACATTCTTGTTGGAGAGGATTAGCTAACAACACTCAATATAATGCACTGTCTGCTAGGGAAATGGTCTAATTGATTTTATCGTCACAGCAAACCCTATGCAGTTAGTGCAGCTGCTGCCCCCTTTTGCAGATGGGGAAGCTGAGAATCAGTGGGATACATTGACTTGCTCAGTGTTTTAGCTAGTGAATATTGATTGAGGCTTTGAACACAGACAATCTCATTGTAGAGGCCATAAGCTTGACTGCTGTGCTTTATGGTCATTCCTCATTGTCCATGGAGAGATTGGTTCTGGGACTCCCAGCATACCAAAGTTGATGGATGCTCAGTGATAGAATGTGTGCTTAGCACACACTGGGTCCTGGGTTCAATCCCCAGCATGAGGTGTGGCAAGAGAGGGAGTGAAAAGAAGAAAGTAAATGGTAGAGTAGTTCTCTATACCCCTCAAACATCCTCTCCTGTACCTTGAATCATCTCTGGGGGCTGAAGATGTAGATTGGTGTAGCCCGGGGAATTAGCATGTGTGAGCTTCTGGTTTCCATCCACAGTGCCATCTCTGGACTCCTTTTACCTATCCAATTTTCTGTAAGGTTCTTGAGTACCTTCCAACTTTGGTATAGCAGGGCTTCTGGAACATCTCTCCATGGATAATGAGAGATAATTGTATACCGAAGCAGTCAAGCATACGGCCTCTACAGCGAGACTGCCTTTGTTCAAAGCCTCCACCAACAGTCACTAGCTGGAACACTGAGCAAATCAGTTCATCCCACCACCTCCAGATTTCGTCAACCTAACATAATATAAATGAGATATAAACAGTTGTTGTATCTTTCTTAGGGAATAAAGACAAAAAAGTGTGTACATTCTTAGTAGAGTTGGAGGTTTCACAAGTTTTTTTCTCAGTTCAGAGTTTGTTGAAATCAGAGATGTGGAATTTATGGCTGTGAAGATTCAGCTGTACTGTCTCTTCAAATGGTTGGATTAAATCTGTCATACTTGTGACAACCTTATTCTAAGGGATCTGAAAGAAATACTGGGATTGACAGAATGTGATGGCACAGACCTTTAATCCCATAAGCAGTTGACTTCCTCTGTGACTTCCAGGCCAGCCTGGTCTAGTGAGTAGCCCAGGCCAGCCAGGAGTATGTCTGTCTAAAGAAAAAAAATACTGGGATTGCTGTTGATATGTGAGTACTTAATTGGCCATGCCCTTATGGCCAGTGTCCTTCTATGGGGAGGTGTCTTTAGTGAGAAGTTTGAACTGACTTCCAAAGGTCCCTTTAACTGTTTGTTGATGCTGGGATGGAACTCAGGGGCTTATACGTGCTAGACAAGTGCTCTATCACTAAGCTGCCACAACAAAGGTCTTGCTTGATTAACTGAAAGCTCTGGAGTGTGAACAGTCTGAAGCCTGGCAATTTGTCTCCCTTGGCAGTTTCTTTTCACTCTGCCTTCCCTCAAGAGATCTCCAGTTCTTGTCTTTCTCACCCTTGTGCCTAGGACTCCTCCCTCCACTCTTGGGCTTAATTTCTCATTTATTTATTTATTTGAGTTTTTGCTTTTTTGTTTTGTTTTGTTTGGGACAGGTTTTCTCTATGTAGCCCTGGCTGTCCTGGTACTCACTATGTAGAGCAGGCTGACCTCAAACTCACTAAGACCCACCTGTCTCTACCTCTTGAGTGATGAAATAAAGGCATGTACCACTGCACCTGGCTTTGCTTGTTTGTGTGTTTGTATTTTGAATTCTTTGGGGGTTTTTTGGTTTGTTTTTCTTTTTTTGAGATAGGGTCCTCAAACTTGCTATGTAGATCAATCAGGCTGGCCTCAAACTCACAGAGACCCACCTGCTTCTGCTCCAGAATGCTGGGATTAATGGTGTGTGCCACTCACTACAAGGGCTCAAAGCATGAACCTGGAGGCAGGAACTGAAGCAGAGGCCATGGAAAAGTGCTTTCTGGATTACTCAATGTTTGCTCAGCTTGCTTTCTCATAGAACCCAAGACTACCATTGCAGGGGTAGCTCCACCCATTATGGTCTGGGCCCTCCCACATCAATCACTAATTAAGAAAATGAAATATGTGCAGTGGTGGTATGCACCTTTAATCTCAGCACTAGGGAGGCAGAGGCAGGAGGATCTCTGTGAGTTCGAGGCCAGCCTGGTCTACACAGTGAGTTCCAGGACAGCAAGAGCTACACATAGAAACCTTGTCTTTTTTTATTTTATTTATTTATTATGTATACAGTCTTCTGCCTGCATGCAGATCTCATTCAAGGTGGTTGTGAGCCACCATGTGGTTGCTGGGTATTGAACTCAGGACCTCTGGAAGAACAGTCAGTGCTCTTAAGCGCTAAGCCATCTCTCCAGCCCGAGAAACCTTGTCTTGAGAACTAGTCTCCCCCCCCCCCACCAAAAAGGGAAAAGAAATAAAAGAAAAGAAAATACCCTACAGGCTTGTCTACAGATTGATTTTATAGAGGCTTTTTCTCAATTGAGGTTTCCTCCTCTCAGATGACTCTAGTTTAGGGTCAAGTTGACATAAAACTACCCAGCACATCCTAGCAAGGCCAGCCTCACATTCCTGAGAACTGGGATTGAAAGAGTTCACCGTATAGCCAGGAACTATTGGTCCATTTCTTGAAGCTAGAATGCTGGGGGTAGGCCTCCTGTTTCCTTGCCCTCACTCCCCACATCCTAGCAGGTACAAAGTCCAGTGACTTGTTGTAAGTGTGTCACTCCCATTTCTTCACCCTCAGAACTGGTTTCTTAGTTCAAGGCTCACCTGTCAAGACCTCTGCTACCTTCACCATGTCTCCCCTTCTTCCAGTTTCTCCACCACTCAGCAACCAGGGCAAGTTTTAGAACAAAGTTTGGATGTTGACTCTTTGGCCTCAAAGCCTTTGATGGCTTTATTTAAATCCAAATTCCTGCACCTGTGTGATGAGGCGCAATGCCAATAAACAGTCTTATAGGATGGCTTCTGGAGTCCATTGAAAGCTTGATTGTGATGCCAAGCCAGCCACTTCATTGTAGTAGACTTTCTTGGACTGCCAGCCCCCAAATCATGACATGGGCACTTAGTATTAGTCATAAATGCTCAGCCTTATCTTATGCTGGTCTCTTGTCTTAGTTTTAACGTTTACTATTGCTGTGAAGAGACACCGTGACCATGGCAACTTTTACAAACAAAAAATTTAGCCGGGCGTTGGTGGTGCACACCTTTAATCCCAGCACTCGGGAGGCAGAGGCAGGCGGATCTCTGTGAGTTCGAGGCCAGCCTGGTCTCCAGAGCGAGTGCCAGGATAGGCTCCAAAGCTACACAGAGAAACCCTGTCTCGAAAAAACAAACAAACAAAAAACAAAAAAACAAAAACAAAAGAAAACATTTAATTGAGGGGGGTTGCTTACTGTTTCAGAGGTTCAGTCAGTTATCATTATGGCAGGGAGCATGGGAGCATGCAGGCAGGTGTGCTGACACTGAGAGTCCTACAGTTTGCAGGCAGCAGGAAATCAAGTGACTCACTGGGTGGTATCCTGAACATAAGAAACCCCAAAGCCCACCCCCACAGTGACACACTTCCTCTAACAAAGCCACACCCACTCTAATAAAGTCACACCTCCCAATAGTACCACTCCCTGAGATTATGGGGGCCTTATACATTAAAACTACCACATTCCACAACTCCTATAACTTAAATTAACCCATTTCTCTTCATCTACATTTTGCCTCAGGGCTTTTTAACCTTTCTTTCATTCTGTATGTCGTATCCCATGTCTGGCTGGCTGGAGGCTGCCAGGCTGGCCCCAGGAGTCTCCCTGTCTTACTCCCTGGTTCTCTTTCTGATTCTCCCTCAAGCCTATACTCCTCCTCCTACTTATTCTCTCTGCCCACCAGCCCTGCCTATCTCTCTACTCCCTAGCTGTTGGCCATTCAGCTTTTTATGAGACCAATCAGGTACCGTAGTCAGGCAAAGCAAGACATCTTTATTTCATTAAACAAATGCAGCAGGAACAAATGTAACACATCTTTGCCTAGGTAAAGTAATATTCCACAACACTTCATAGCCAGAATGACCTTTGGTAGCATTTATTTTTATTTTATTTATTTTGCAGTGTTGGAGATTGAACCCCAGGCCTAGCAAATTCTAGGCATATACTCACTCTTACTGATCTACACCCTTAGTTTCCTGGAAACATTTTTTTTCTCTTAGAGATACTATTCGAGTATGTTGCTGAGGATGACACCAAACTCATGGGCAACTCCTACCTCAGCCTCAGAGATGATTCAAACCACAGGAACACATATAACACATATCAGCTCTGGGAATTATGCACCTTATAATAGGCTGCTAGTTGTCTCTGCTTATTTTAATGCTATCAGGGGCCAGACATCAAGGCAAACACCTTTAATCCCAGCACAGCCCTTTGGAGGCACAGGCAGGTGGATCTCTCTGAGTTACAAGCCAGTCTGGTCTACATAGTGAGTCCCAGGGCAGCCAAAGCAATATATCTAGACTTTGTCTCAAAAAACAAAACAAAATATAGAAGAGAAATTGTGTGAATAAAATTATCAAGACTAAGCTGGGTTGTGGTGGTGCATGCCTTTAATCCTAGCACTCGGGAGGCAGAGGCAGGAGGGTCTCTGTGAGTTCGAGGCCAGCCTGGTCTCCAGAGCAAGTGCCAGGTTAGGCTCCAAAGCTACACAGAGAAACCCTGTCTCGAAAAAAAACAAAAACAAAAACAAATTATCAGGACTAGTAAGATAAATCTGTATTGATTCAATTGACTAGTGATGATTCATGATTACCATTTTAACAAGCTAGCACTTGTTTTTTGGCCTTGTAACCTGTAACTAGGAAGTGATTATGATTATTATTTTGGATTTTGTAATTCTCTCCCTGGCTTCACTTCTCCTCACCCCATCACCTTCCCTTTCATTTACTTGTCACAGATTCTCTCCCCAAACCTTTTCATTTTCTATTCTCTTCCTAGAACACCTTTCTTGTACTATTGGCTCATTCTTTCATCCCCTTTTTGTCTTGCTAAGACCCTACCCCAGACTAGTGAAGATGGCCAGTCTGTGGTCCTATGCACAACCTTTTCTTCACAGAGCATTGCTCACACCATATTGCAATCATTTCCTTGTTGGTCTATTGGAATTATTGTCATCAATTTGATAAGGAGTTAGATATCTTGCTTTATTTTCTTTAGATGGGGTCTTGCTTATTATCTAGACTAATCTCAAACTACTAGGCTCCAGGGATTCTCCCACCTCAACCTCCAGAGTAGCTGGGACTACTGATATGTACCACTGAACTAGCTAGGAACCCTGTGAATTATTAGCTGCCATATTCGAGTTCTAAGCCTTCTGCTGGGCCCGTAATCCCCTAAATGTTTGCTGAATGAACGAGGGATCCACCTGGTGGTAAGCAGTGTTCTCTCTCATTCCACCCTCCTTCAAGGGGTCCTCAGCTTCAAGGCAAGCTTCTTCAAAGCCAAAAGTATGACAAAGTGAGACTGAACAAAAGTGGATGGGGCTGACTACCTGGTCTCTCTGAGAACTTCCTGTATCTACCCAAATATTATGTATGATTGTGTGTATGAGAGAGGACAACAAGTAGCCAAGGCTGGCCTCAAACATTTTATATAGTTGAAGATGAAGCTGAAAGTTGATCCTCCTGCCTCCACCAAGTACTTATAGGTGTATACCACCATATCCAAGTTTATGTGGTGCTGTGGATAAAACTCAGGACCTCATGCATTCTAGGCAAGTACTCTTCCAACGAGACACATTCCCAACCACCCAGAGGTATTTCTGTCCTTGAGTTTGTAACACTCTCACTCTTAGTGAAGGGGTGAACATTTTTTTTTTATCTGTAAAATGGCTTTCTTGTGGGATCTTCTTGTAGATTCTGAGGTAACACACTCGGCAGGGCTTCATAAGCTGCAAAAGGGTTGCACATAGTGCTTACTAATAACCAAACATAGAAAATGTATTGTTTGGCTCACTTCTCTTCAGGCCCCCATATGAACACAGGCCATCCTGTTTGTACAGCAATATCACTTGCAATCTTGTTACAATTGATTGACATTATCACTTTCTTTATATCTGCCAGGTTCCCAGCCTGCAGCAACATGCGGATCACCACAGACACATAACAAGTACCCTTGTCTCAGTGGTATCATATTTACAAACAACCCTTAAAGTGGATTATTTTGCAGATGGCTGATCTCATCTATTCAATCCTAATTCTATTAGTTCCAATTTCAGAAGGTGACATTTTCTGACTTTGTCCCCTTAAGTACAAGCAAAAACTATGAATTCCTGTTTTTGTTTTCAGCAGCAAGAAAGTACTGGCAGCACAGTAAGGAAAACAGACAGATGGAAGGGAAGCCTTCTAGGGAAATGCAGGATATACTTTTGATTCATTCACTCACAAACTCCTCTGCTCAGATCCAAGTGCCAGTGAGTGGGGAAGTGCTTGGTACAGAGCTGTGGACAACCTTGACCTTATAGACTTCACAGTCACTCAGGGGAAACAGACTTTTTTTGGGGGGGTGAGTTTGTTAAATGTTTGAGGACAAAAAGTCTTATGTAGCCTAGCCCAGCCTTGAACTCTCTAAGTTGCCAAGGTGGGCTTGACTTTCTGATCTCCTTGCCATCACCTCTTTTTTTTTTTTTTTTTTGGTTTTTTGGTTTTTTGAGACAGGGTTTCTCTGTGGCTTTGGAGGCTGTCCTGGAACTAGCTCTTGTAGACCAGGCTGGTCTCGAACTCACAGAGATCCGCCTGCCTCTGCCTCCTGAGTGCTGGGATTAAAGGCATGCGCCACCAACGCCCGGCTTGCTGTCACCTCTTAAGTGCTAGGGTTACAGGCATAAGTCACTGATATCAAGCTAAACAGACAATTATCATATGTGTGAAAAAATCCATGATGGAAGAACAGGAAAGAGTGCATATGGACTTCTAATCTTTCAGAGAATTGCCCAGACTAAGAAGCAACATCTCAATTGAAATCTGAGGGATGGTTGAGAGTCGCCTGGAAATAAAGTTAGTCCCGGGAAGGGGGCAAGCAGGAGAGCAGAGTGAAGAAAAAGTGTTCAAAAATGTCAAGAAAGAAGGGACACAGTGAACTTGGGAGCCTGAAGGACAATTAGGAGCCAGGTGTGATGGTATACGCTTGTAATTCCAGAACCTGGAAGGCAGAGAGGTAGGAGAACCACAAGTTCAAAGTCAGCCTGAGCCACATGGTGAGACCCTGACAAAAAAACAAAATGGAGCATTCTAGGTGTGGTGGTGCACACTTTGAATCCTAGCAATCAGTAGGCTGAGGCCAGTAGATCACTTGAACATGGTCTACATATCAAGTTCCAGACCAGCAAGAGCTACATGGTGAGACTCCATCTCAAAAAGTAAATAAGTAAAAGAAATAGGAGAAAAGAAACTGGTGAAATAGGGGCTGGAGAGCTAGCTCAGAGGTTAAGAGTACTGACTGCTCTTCCAAAGGTCCTGAGTTCAATTCCCAGCAACCACATGGTGGCTCACAACCATCCATAATGAGACCTGGCAACCTCTTCTGTCAAATAGGGATACATGCAGACAGAACAATGTACATAATTAAGTCTTAAAAAACAGAAAATTTCTTTAAAAAGAAAGTGGTGAAATAAATAAAACAGTCAAGGGCTACAGCAATAGAAGGGTTATGAAAGTGGCATGGTGAAGAAAATGTTGAGTTCTGTTTATGATATGCTGAATTTTAGTTGTTTGCGGACCAGTCTAAGAGGAAATGTCCAGGTGTTAGGTGACTATGTAGACTTAAAATGAAGAAAGAGGTTTGTGTAGGCTGGAGAAATGGCTCAATGGCACTCATACAATTCAAAACCACCTGTAGTGACATTTCCAAGGGATCTGATACCTTCTTTTGGCCTCCAGAGGCACCTACATACCCATTGTACACATATCCACACAGATTTACAAAAAGGCACATACATAAAGGATTAAAACAAATCTTTATGGAAAAGAAAAAAGGAAAGAAGATGTGGTAGTGAGTAATGAATTGGAAGTTGGGCGCTCCTATGTAGTCGTTCAACTGGTAAGTAGCTTAGACCCTCTGTGAAAGAAGTAGTCTTGCAAGAAACCCAAGGAATTTGTACTTGACTTATATATAGTCAATGCCTTTGAACCAAGAGCTGTTAAGTAACAGGATTCAAGCTGAGTTCCAGGGATGGGACCATAATGTAGAAGAGAGACTGGACTGGGGTCAGATGGAGTAGCCTTCTACAGAGCTCTGTGGGCCTGGTAGAGGAGGAGGCAGCCTTGTAGCATGACACGGTGCAGTGTACTTCAACAGGCTTGTATCAGATTGGCAGAACCACTGTTAATTTTCATAGTCCAGACATAGTGATACATGCCTTTACATAGTGATACATGTCCCAATGCTTATGACAAAGAGGAAGGGAAATCTCTTTGAGTTCTAAGTCAGCTGGGGCTGACATAGTGAGACTCTATTCTTTTTAAAGAAATGATAGTCACTGGTTTAGAAACAGCTATTATGAAAAACTGAAAATATTAGAGACATTAAAAATTTTTAATATACAAACTTAAGATCAAGTAAATTACATTAAACACAAAGACATTAAATACTGAAAACATTATTTCCTGGAGTCGAGTGTGACGTTCAGTGGTAGAGCATGTGCTTCACATGAATGAGGCCGTGGGCTCAGTCCCTAATACCAACCAACCAACCAACCAACCAACCAAAACCAGCCAAAAGAAAACCTTGAGCAAACAAAAAATAAATACAAATAAAAGCCCTCATCTCTTCCTATTTCTGTTGCTACATTTTACTATTATCTATGCCCTCAAGGTTACTTGAGCCTGTTGTACCTGTGCGTTTCCACAGGGATCTATTCCCAATACCATGTTTAATGAAATCATACCTGTAGCTGCCAAACATTATAAATCAGTGCTGGGCTAATTATCTAGAATAGCAGTTCTCAACTTGTATGCCCCGACCCCTTTTGGGAGGGTGGTTGAATCACACTTTCACAGGGGTTGCCTAAGACCATCAGAAAATACTGGTGTTTACATTATGATTCATAACAGCAGCAAAGTTACAGTTATGAAGTAGCAACAAAAATAATTTTATAGATGGGGGTCACCACAACATGAGAAACTATATAAAGAGTCATAGCATTAGGAAGGTTGAGAACCAGTGATCTAGAAGGAGGAGATGGAGACAATGTTAAAAATGCAGATTAGTGTGGGGTGGTGATGCACGCCTTTAATCCCAGCACTGGGGAGGCAGAAGCAAGTGGATCTCTGTGAGTTTGAGGCCAGCTTGGTCTACAGAGTGAGTTCCAGGGCAGGCTCCAAAGCTACAGAGAAACCCTGTCTCAAAAAATGCAGATTAGAGCCAGGCAGTGGTGACAAACACCTTTGATCCCAGCACTCCGGAGGCAGAGGCAGAGGCAGAAGGATCTCTGAGTTGAAGGCCAGCCTGGTCTACAGAGCTAGTTCCAGGACAGCCAGGGCTACACAGCCAAAAACAAAACAAAACAAAAAACCCCAGGGGAAATAGGTCTTGTGGGCATGACTGTGGAATATTATCTTGATTGGGTTAGTTGAGGAGGGAAGATTCATTATGGGTAACACTATTCCTTAGATGGAATAAAGGATTATGGAGCTAAGCAGCAAAACATGCCTTCATCATTCTTTGCTTTCTGATTGTGGAGCTGTAAGGAGTTGCATCAAGTTCCTGTTGCCTTGACTTCCCACTGTAATGTAATGCACAGTCAACTGTGAACTAAAAGAAACCCTTTCTTGAGGGGGGGGCGGGCAGGGGAGGAGGGGAGGGAGAGGGAGTTTCTTTTTTTTCTCTTTTTTTCTTTAAACCCTTTCTCCTTTAAGTTGTTCTGGTTAGTGTTTTGGTTTGGTTTTGGTTTTTTGAGACAGGTTTTCTCTGTGTAGCTTTGGAGCCTGTCCTGGCGCTCACTCTGGAGACCAGGCTGGCCTCGAACTCACAGAGATCCACCTGCCTCTGCCTCTCGAGGGCTGGGATTAAAGGTGTGTGCCACCAACACCTAGCTTTTTTTTCTTGTATTTTATATCAGTGAGGGGGAAAGAAGTTATGGCAAAAACTGGTACTAAGAAGTAGGGCTATTGCTGAGATAAACCTATGTGGTTTTTAGGCCATTAAAACAGTTTTATGGCTGCCATGTGATAATTTGAAAATTTGGATTAGAAAAGATTTTTTTTTTTGGTTTTTCGAGACAGGGTTTCTCTGTGGCTTTGGAGGCTGTCCTGGAACTAGCTCTTGTAGACCAGGCTGGTCTCGAACTCACAGAGATCCGCCTGCCTCTGCCTCCCGAGTGCTGGGATTAAAGGCGTGCGCTACCAACGCCCATCTTAGAAAAGATCTTGAATGCCCAAGTTGAGGGGTCTCCCAGTCCTTAAAGCAACTGCCTAGGGAAGTGCTTTCCCAGCTGATACAGGAGCCAGGCAGTGGAACTTGACAGCATCTTCCCTGTGGTCCTGTTTTTACTAGCATGGAAAGTACAGAGTGGAGGTGCTCATGGAATCCTGTTTGATGGCTTTAGAGAGCAACTGGAGCCACACATGTGGCCATATGTGTGCAAAGAGGTGCTGAAAGACAGTGGTGTAAAGCTTTGAAAGCCTTGGCTGTAGTAGAGACTCCAGATGCCAAGGTCATGCACTGAGAAATAAAGCCAGCCCAGGAAAGAATCTGTGTGGTGAGGGCAGCAGATCTCCCTATGCCTTTTGGAGCCTAGTTACAAACCCTAGGTGTGGGACATGTAGCTGTAGCGTTTGGTGTTTACCCTGCTAAATTTTGGCTTTGGTGTGACTGTTCTTCCTATGCCCCACTCTTCCATTTGGAATAGGAATGACTACTCTGTGCTATTATGTGTTGGCAGTATGTTTCTTTTCTTTTTCTCCCTCCCTCCCTCCCTCCTCCCTCCTCCCTCCCTCTCTCTCTCTTCTTTCTTTCTTTCTTTCTTTTTTGACACAGGGTTTCTCTGTGTATCTTTGGCTGTCCCAGAACTTGATTTATAGACTAGGCTGGCCTTGAACTCACAGAGATACACCTGCCTCTGCCTCTTGAGTGCCACTACCTCCAGACTGTAACTTATTTTTATCTTATAGGAGTCACAGTTAAGGGATTTTGGTGTGCAAATGGGTGCACATGTGGAGGGCAGAGGACAACTTGTGAAGTCAGTTCTCTCCCACCGCCTTTCTGTGAGGTCCAGGGATTGGATTCTAGACATTAGTCTTGAACAGCAAGTACCTTTACCTGCTGAGCCCTAAAAGACTGGACTTCTAAATTTTGGGAATTGTTAAGGTTATTGGGAATGTTAAAGTTGGAGGTGAATGAATTTTATATTATGGCATGGTCATAACCCTATGGGGACACACATGATGCACACATATATAAGCAAAATATTCGTATACATAAAAATGAATTAAGTAAATTGTTTGAGACAGGGTTTCTCTGTGTAACAGTCCTGGCTGTCCTGGAACTCGCTCTATAGGCCAGGCTGGCCTCGAACTCACTGAGATTCACCTACCTCTGCTTCCCTAGTCCTGGGTTCAAAGGTGTGCCCCACCACTGCCTGGCTATTTTCTTGTTTTCCTTTGGACAGTAGTACTGGGATTGAAACCAGGACCTCATGCATACTAGGCTCCTGATTTTTGGTAGCATGCTGTCTTGTGATTTTGAATAGAGGCAATGTGCCTCAATTTCCATTCTGCCATATGATCCTGAGGGGAAGCAACAGTACTCTATAGTGAGCTCTGTGGTTGAACTATGGTGTCTGCTAGCTTAGTGTTGCTTGTTTATTTGGGGGTTTTGAGGTAGGGTTGAATGTAGCTCAGAATGGCCCCCGACTGTGTAGCTGAAGATGCCTTTGAACTCCTAAACCTATCTCCATTTTTTCAAGTGCTGGGATTACAGGTGTGGGCCACCACTCCCAGTTTAAGTTAGGATTTGTTTGTTGGTTGGTTTGTTTGAGACAGGGTTTCTCTGTGTAACAGCCCTGGCTGTCCTGGAACTTGCTCTATAGAGCAGGCTGGTTTCAAACTCACAGAGATCTTGTCTCTGCTTCCCGAGTGCTGGGATTAAAGGCATGTGCCACCATCTCCTGACTTTTAAATTAAGTTCATTTGTAGTTGCTTTAAATTACAGTGGGTTATACCACACTGGTCCCCTTCTCAATTCTTTTTTGTTTTTGTTGTTTTTTTGGTTTTTCCAGACAGGGTTTCTCTGTGGCTTTGGAGGTTGCCTGGAACTAGTTCTTGTAGACCAGGCTGGTCTTGAACTCAGAGATCCCTTTACCTCTGCCTCCTGAGTGCTGGGATTAAAGGCGTGCGGCACCACCATCCGGCTTCCTTCTCAATTCTTCTAGACAGGGCACATAAGCCATTTTGTTTGGAAACCTATAGCTTATTCTAATGATACTAGCTTAATTTCCTAAGTCCATAATGGGATAGAAATCTTCCCTTAGTGAACCAAACCCCATCGAAGGTTGTGGCAAACAACTGTAATCCTGCAAGCAGGACAAGAACACCCAGTGCCCCCCTGCCACCTTGGGGGTTGGTAGCAGCCTGACTACTGTCATGTTGCTTGGCTACATTAACCAAGCCCCACTCCCCTACCCAGAAAAAGAGTGATTCCTGTTATGGAGCTTAAGTCAGGAATGTCCTGCTTCCCTCTCTAAAGACACATAGCATAGGGTACACATTAACGAAGACCACTTTCCCAAAGTATAAAATATCCCTCTCCCTAAGAAAGTTGAAAGCTTTCCCATGGTGGTCCTGAACCCACTTCAGACCCCTGCTGTGCAGTCAGCAGTAATATGATTTTTGCCTGAAAAGACAATCCATCTTCAGACCTACATCAAACTCTCCTAAACATTTCCCAGGTTGGGGTTAGTTGCTTAAATCACACCTGTAATACCAGATACTCAAAGGCTAAGGCCGGAGGGTTGAAGGACAAAGGAAGGAGGAAATGGGGAAATAAGGAAAGAAGAGGGTGAGATAAATAGGAAGGCAGCCAGATGTAGTGGTTCACCCCTATTAGTCCCAGCTATCCTGGTCAACCTCTGAAAACAAACAAAACATCCATGTGGTAGTTTACCAAAGCAAATGTAGCAGAATGTTAATGAGAAGCAAATGGAGTTTGTGTTTTCCTAGGTAATTTGGATTTGACACTCTGACCTTTTTGATATTTTTGAGAATGTTCCAAATATAACACCCCCACATCAGTGTAAAGTGCTGTTCATGTAAAACCACAAGGCAACCTCAAAGAGGATAAGAGACAGTATATTCTGGAGCCAAAAATGAGAGACTACGGCCCAGGAATGGAGATTCAGGTTTCCCCAAATACCATGTTCCAAGGTGATAACAGTTCCGTTAGGCTTTATCGTAGCAGAACAAAGAGAGGCATGAATCAAAACACTTCAAATTCATTGCTGGAAACATCAGGTAGGCAGATTATAATAATAAAGGGAAATCTCTGCTATAGGCTTCAGGTGCCATCTGACATTCTTAGCCTTTTGGTCGGTGGGGTTTAGTGGACTTTTAATAGGTTCCAAAAAGTTTTACCTGATTAGTCACAAGGATATTAGGTCAGACAGGGGTAGACAAGGAATGGTTATAAAAGGGGCTGAAGATAGCCAAACAGATTGTAATTGGGCTTCAGGCCTGTAACACTTCAACCTCTCCACAATCCCTGAAGTTTTCATCCATTAATAGGTTATTGACATTTCAGTGTAAGGTTCAGTTTTGGTTTTTGAGAATGTCTGTTCACAGAGCTGAAGCAGAATACCTCTGTATTGAAGAAGTAAATAGGAAGACATGTATAATCCCAGCATTTGAGAAGCTGAGGCAAGAGGACCATGATTTTGAGGCAAGTCTAGGTTTCACATTGAGGCCCTGTCTATTTTTTTTTTATTTTAAAAACCATCTTATTTTACATACCAATCCCAATTCCCTCTCCCTCTCCTCCTCCTACTCTCCCCACCATCTATCTCCCCATCCCCTCTCACAGAGAGGCCTCCCATGCAGTCTGCCCCATCTCTTGAGGTAGGACCGAGGCCCTCCCCTCTGTATCTAGGCTGAGCAAGATATTCCTCCATAGGGAACGGAGGGCCTATCTTTAAATTTATAAAAAGGAAACAGCAAGTGTTGATTGAAATCTTCCTGGGGAGGTGTGAACAAATTTCTTCACCCCAGATAGGGAACTAACCAAAGACAGACCAATGCAAAGATTCCACCGGAGTCCTACTTGGTGAACCAAAGAGCACACCCAGGTGAGAGGTTACTTACAGGAAGGAGCCTTGGTGACATGAAAATACTTTCATCTCCTCTTAAGTCTCAACCCATCATGAAGAATGACCTTATGGAATCTTCACGATGAAGTCCCCCTTTAGTTAGCCACTCCCCATGATGACTTGCAGCTGGAGGGATGGCCAAACATTGCCAGGTAAGACTCCTTTGTCCCTTCCCCTCTCCTACACAGGAGTCAATAGTTCCATTGCTTTTACTTTAAGAACTAATTGTAAATTCTGCTTAATTATTTGCCATGCATACTGTGCCATGGTAACCTCTACCCCCAAATGATGCTGGGATGTTATGCCAGGAGGAAAAAGATACAAGGGGGGTGGTAGTGGGATACAGTGGTGCACTAGCTGCAGTCCCATCTACTCAGAAGACTGATGTGGGAGGATTTTGGCCTGAGTTGAGACTGGACTGCCTCCAAAAGAAAATGACATGGAGGCCAGTGTGGCTGGATGGAATAGACGGGGCTGGGGGAGCGGGGAAGATGAGGTCTGAGGGCACATTTTAAGGGCCTTGCAGGTCTTCATGCTGATTGCAGCTTTGGTCTGAGATCAGTGGGAGCCACATGCAGCCTGAAAGACTTGAGCCTACACCTTTAAACAGCATTCCTCTGGCTGCTGGGTTGTGACTGCAGGAACAGAAACTAGGGACAGCTAAGGTAAGGGTTAGTACCCTAGAATATAGACAAGTCAGTGGTGGCTCTTAACCATAGCAAATGTATATTTAACACAACATTCTGTACCCTAAGTATTTTTCCAAATAAACTTACTATGAAGTATGTAATAGAGCCTCCCTCACCTTCCACACCTTCAGCCCATGGCTAGCTTTTATTTCCACACCCATTCCTAACTCGCTAGGTTATTAGAATACTGCTTCCAGTATTCTGCTTCCATCAGATCCTATGGATCTGAGGATCTGCTCCTCAGATCCTACTTGCCGACAGGAGTGTAAAACCCATCCTGCTGCTAGTGCAGGGACATAAACCACAGTGTGATCTATTTTAGTCTGTCTTATCTTGGGGTTATTTGTCTCACTGTTGACATTGAGTGCTTAAGATTTTAGAAATCAAACCAGAATGCCTCCAGACAATAACAGAAATCAAGGCAATACTCTTGGGAGAGACTGACATGATAGCCTACGCATTTATGACCCTAGTGCATGGAGATTTTCACTCTATACTTGGCTTGCAGGATGGACAACAACCAAATCTGGGACTAAGGCCAGAACAGATCTTTTCCTAAAAGCCAAAGGGGACTGGGTATGATAGCTCAGCCTATAGTAATAGTTCCATGCCAGCCAGGGCTATTCATTCAGTGCACTTAAAACTCACTGATATATACTTATATAGGATTAAACCAAGGCGCTGGGTTAGGGCTTCAATATCACACACAAAGTTGCATAGGTACTTAAGTCTGACACACCCAGTCAAACTCAAACTCACATAGGGATTAACAGAGGGACCCCATGGATGGGCCCCAGAATGATTATTCATGTTATAAAACACCAAATTATTTTTGAAAAGGCAACACAAAACCACAGGTAATTTTATCATGCTGTTTAATTGAGCACAGTTGCCTAAAAAGGCAAGAGTACAGACATTTCTCCAGCATGTCTCCTAGAGACCATTTCACCCACTGCTCTGTTTGGCTGCTAGCCTCTTGTCTCTCTCTTCAGCAATGGTGAGGCGGATTCCTTTTCCTCGGGGAAGAGAAATCCATGGCTTGTTGCCCTAGATGAAAAGAATTAAAACAACTCCATTAGGACTGCACAAGTGGCCTTTCATTTAATAGAATTAAAGTCAGTGACATGCGGCTGTTAAGATAGTTCTGAGTCTCAGATACTAGCTACCACCAATTCCTGTCACTGTGGCCATTTTATTCAACCACTGCCCACACCAGTAGATACCACCTCCCAAGTTCGCTGTGTAGTTGGAACAATTAGGGCTCTTTGGATCCAAAGATGCCCGGCACTGTCTATGCCTCCATGTATCCATAGACTGTTGGGAAAGGAGACCTAGACTTACCTTGCCAATAACAAAAATGTTGGAAAGCCGGGTGGCAAAGCTGTTGCCATTGGCATCTTTCACATGAACCACATCAAAAGAGCCAGGATGTCTCTCTCTGTTGGTGATCACACCAATTCTTCCCAAGTTAGCACCCCCAGTCACCATACACAGGTTACCTAGGCAGGAGGAAACAATTTGCTTCAAGCAAAGCACACCATAAACTCCTAATCACCAATTTGACAAGTAGCACAGGAGTGTTGAACTTGAACAAGGTCATAGGCTCAATCATCAACACCGAACCCTCCCAAACAAAAGTCAAGCCAATTTACCCCTCTCAGTACAAGTCACCTAACTGAGTATTCTGATTATCTCTTGCCTGGGCAACTTCTAGTCCCAAGGTAGAGTTATTGCAATTGACAGATTCCAGGAATCTTGTTAGCAGTACTAAAGGTGGTCATATCACCATTAGCCTGAAAACAACTTCCTGTATTTTAGTCTGACAACCTAAGTTGTCCAGCCTGGTCTTCAACTTTTGGCTCATGTGCCTCCATCTTGATTAGCTGGCAGTAGTTTCCCACTGAACAGTGTAGGAGCAGGTGCTTATCATACCCCTCAGTCAGACTATTCTAAGGAGGTAATTAGTGAAAATGAAACAAACCCTCAAAATAACCTATACCCAAGCCCCAAGTGACACAAAGCTTACTAAAGCATACATAAAAAAATGTAGGGTGGTGGCGGCACACGCCTTTAATCCCAGCACTCAGGAGGCAGAGGCAGGCGGATGGATCTCTGTGAGTTCGAGGTCAGCCTGGTCTACAAGAGCTAGTTCCAGGACAGCCTCCAAGTCACAAAGAAACCCTGTTCCCAAAAAACAAAAAAATGCAAAAACAAAAGAAAACCACAAAAACAACTCTTACAAGTTACCCACGTGAACAGAGGATGCTTACCGGTGTCAAACTTGATGAAGTCAGTTATTTTGCCTGTCTCCAAATCAATCTGAATGGTGTCATTCACCTTGATGAGGGGATCAGGGTATCGAATAGTTCGAGCATCATGGGTCACCAGATGTGGGATTCCTTTTGTGCCCACAAAGATCTTTCTCACTTTGCACAACTTGTACTAAAAGCATAAAAATAGTAAACACATTTAGTCTAGCTCATATACACCTTGTTTGTTGTTTTTTAGGTCTCAACTCACTGGCTTAAAAAAAAAAAGCCACATTGCCTACTCTGCTCCACAAAAGCGCACTGTATCAGTACTAGCAGTTTGTTTAATCAACAATTATTTTGAATTATCTTGCTGGGCGTTGTTGGTACATGCCTTTAATTCCAATACTTGGGAGGCAGATCTCTTAGATCAAGGGCAGCCTGGTTTACACAAGGAGTTCCAAGACAGCCAGGACTGTTTCACAGAGAAACCTTGTCTCACAAAAATAAAATCACCATACAATTCAATTTGGTGCACTACTTGATATAGTTAAATGGATATGCACTCCAGCCTGAGAACAGGGAAGCACAGAAGCCATACCAATTAAATTAACCTTCATTCATAGCCAGTAATTCAAGAAGCCCATAACCTTTGTAAAAAACCACCCAAAACTGAATTAAACAAAGATACTAATTTAAAAAAGAAAACTCAAACTAGTCCCCTGCACCAATGGTTCCACCCACCCAAAGTAAAGCTAGACCTAATGAAAGACATGGCCAATAGGCCAACTTAGATTTGAGCCAAGATTGTTTTTAGTTCTTTTATTAAAACAATTTTCTAGGAATAATTCTCCTTGCCTGTAAAAGATGGCCAGATATCATTGTGTAACAGCCACAAAATATAAGCTCCAAGACAAACCTCAGAGACTAGAGGGACTGGGGGGGGGAGGGAGAGCATGTGCTCACCATGAGAAACTGGGCTTAGTCTGTACCCAGCACCAAAATAAGTTAAAGCAGGACCTCACAACTGTTAACTTTAATCTCTGCCGATTTACCTCACTCCCACGATCAGGCACCCCAGGCTCTAACTTAATACCCCACTCACCTTGGCCTCCTCAGATGTAATACGATGAACAGCAAAGCGACCCTTGGTGTCATAGATCAGGCGGAAGTTCTCTCCAGTCTTGTCAATGCTGATGACATCTGATATCAAAGAATAAGGTTATCATAGTGATCCTCATCACCCCACCTTCTGGGGAGCAACTGGGGAGAACCCCGTTTTTATGACTCCACATAAAGTATATGGGAATTTGGCTTTGAGAAGTTATTCACAAGTTTATCTCCACATCTGTAAAAATACCAGTAATTTCCTATTCACCTGTCATTTTGGGGGAGTTAGGGCCTGGTGGCCACTACCAAGTGTCTTTTCTAAACACTCACCCATAAATCCAGCAGGGTAGGTTATATCAGTCCTGACTTTGCCATCAATCTTAATAAAGCGCTGCATGCAAATCTTTTTTACTTCATCTCCAGTCAAGGCATACTTAAGTCTGTTCCTTAGGAAAATAATCAGAGGCAGACATTCCCTCAGCTTGTGAGGGCCAGTGGATGGACGAGGAGCCTGTGGAAAATTTCAAAACCGTCACTTTAGGAAAACCATTCATAGTATTCACTCGTCTATCTCCCAATGTGAGCTCTATGAAACAGACAAGACTATTTACTGCACCAAAACTTGGGTTATTTAAACCAAGGATTGTGTTTAGAAACTTACAAAAGTATTTTAGGCCTTAAAATTCCACAGCATTTTCTCCTCAAAAGGATGAGGCCTGCCTATTTCCAGGCCTGAGTCTATGTATCTATTTAAGTATACTCTGTAACACGTGGAGAAAAACAAATGTATCAAAATTGAGGTAGCTAACAGGTCTTTAGCAAGAGCCAATGGTCCTCCACATTCAGCTTCATGAATAAAGAAGCTTGTTAAAGAAATACTTTTATTAAGGCACTTACGCCACGACAATACTTACAAACACGCCGGTCAATTTATCCAGCATCCAATGTTTTGGAGCGGCTACACGCTTCAGATGTTTCTTGGGACCACGAGCCTGGAGGAAGTTTAAATGAAACATTGTTTCAGATCCTTTCAACTAGCAGTTTACAAAGCCTACTTCGTGTAAATTCATGAATGAACTTTCACATTATCCTGGTCAGCAAAATGCGGTACTGCTTAAGGCAGTGTCCAAGTAAAACTTAGAAAAGGCAGATACGAATTAACAAGCTGTACTAGTGCTTCACTACACAAACTACCTTAGCGGTTGCAGTCTTTCACACTTAATATCGACACTGCTTAAGTGTGCCCGCTCACAAAAACTTTATCCATTTTATGGCACCATGCTTGTGAAGTGCCCAGCGATTTAACCTAAGACGCACAGGCAGACAACAACAGAAAATGGCCCAGGACGTTATCTCAACTGTCAATCAAAAAAGTGCAGTACTAGCACACAGCCAGGTGGACATTAAGGTTTTTGGTACAGAAATCTAACCCCGGCACTACCACGTGTACTGTTCCTTTGTCAAGGGCTGGTACCAACTTTCACATTCAAAGCGGAAGGAAGCCTTTTTTAATGCTTCGTACAGAAGTTTACTCGCTATATAATGTAAACGTGTCAAAAGAAAGGAACGAACGAGAGCCTATTCTCCAAGGAAACGCGGCGCCCACCAGCCCCAAGCTTACAATTAGCACTCTCGGCCCTTCGCAGCTCCTGCCTACCAGAAAATGCGCTTCTCCAGGGCCTAGAAGATGTGTGATCGTACCAAAGGCCTTGCTCTGTGCGACAGACTTCCCACCCTAACCCAGGCCAGTTAACTCCCTCTCCGCAGAGCCCATCGCCGCTAGCCCGCAGCAGCGCTGCCTTTGCCTCCACCCGGCAGTCTGCTGCACGAGCCCTGACAAACCCGGATAGCCCCGATCAGGGAGGATGGAAGCCGATGCAACCCAAGAGCCCGCTTTACCCCTGCCTTACCATGGCTGCGCTGGGAACGGAAAGAGACTCGCCTTCTTCCGGCGAACGAAGAAATTAGGGTCGGAGGCTGCGCGCGCCGGAGCCTGGGATGCTCCGCCCAGCCTCAGCCTTTCCCAGAGGGCGGGGACTCTCTCTTGCCATCTGCTGGTAGGAGGTCAGAGGTCCAAAGCTGGGAAACCGAGGTTGAGAGAATCTCCAAATGTTCCCTAGCTGGTTCCCTGCCTCCCGCTTCTTCTCTATGTGCTGAGTGCCTTTCCAGGCTGAGTGGAGAGTGCTAGGAATGCCCAGACCAACCGCACCAGACCTCTGCCTGCAAAGTGAATGCTCCTCCAGATGTTTGGGTGATAAAAAAGATACATTTTAATACTTGATACTTTTCTTATACATGGTTTCCTCATCTTCCAGAATTCCTGAACCAGTGAGTCAGCCCCATAGTAAGAGATAGGTAGAGTCAAAGGTATTTTCTCTTTTGCTTTTGTGCAGATTTGATGAGGCAAATAGATTCTCCGGGCTGAGAGGGTAGGATATCTGCTTGAACCTGGCACCCTGCCCATTCATTCCTGTATAAGGCATTTGGTACTATAAGGGAAGAGAGGGAACATTGGAGAGTGTCTGGTTACCTAGCCAGCATAGGTCTGTTTTCCTACTTTGAAGCTGTAGTTCATTCTCCATTTCCTGTTCTGAAGGAACAGAACCCTCTCAGTTAGCTGTGACTTCCCCCAGGTGGGTGAACTCTGCCCATCCTAAACCCCAAAGATCCAATCCCTTTAGACTATTATGAAGGGAGAATTTTTCCCTCCCCTCTCCTCTCTTCCTCCTCTCTGTCACCCAATGTGTGTGTGTGCATATGTGTAATTATATAATCATATATATGATTTATTGGAATTAGTGGCTGCTGGGGAGGAGTCATTTTTGCATATGTACATATATGGATAAAATATGCACATATATGTGATATATATATATATATCTTTTGAGATAGAGCCTCATTATGTAACCCAGGCTAGCCTCAAATTCATGATTCTTCTGCTTCAGCCATCTGAGAGTTGGGTGTACAGTCACGAACCCACCACAGTCTGTGTAGTTTGTTGTTGCTGTTGTTCTGTTGTGTTTTGGAGACAGAGTCTCTCTAAGGTTGGCTTTTAACCTTTGGATTCAAGCAATCCTCCTACCTCAGCCTATCTCATGCTGAGACTACAAGCGAGCAGACTATATATGTATTTATTTTTAATTAAAAAACTTTATTTTATGTGCATTGGTTTGAAGGTGTCAGATCTCCTGGAACTGGAGTTACAGACAGTTTGTGAGCTGCCATGTGGGTGCTGGGAATTAAACCCGAGTCCTCTGGATGAGCATCCAGTGCTCTTAACTGCTGAGCCATCTCTCCAGCCCCTTATTTTTAATTTTTGAGACAGGATCTTGTAGACAGGCTAGGCTGGCCTCCAATTCCAGATCATCCTGCCTCATTTTAGTAAGTGCTGGGATTAAAGGCATGTGCCACCACTTCCCGTCGCACTCCCCTTTCTTATCCCACTTGTGCTCCCTCTGGAACCCTCCTTCTGCCTAACACACCCCCTTTGTACTTTAATGTATTTTTTTTGGTTTTGGAGTAGTTTATTTGTTTGGGACAGGGGCTCCCTATATAGCCCTGGCTGGCCTGGAACTCATTATGTAGACTAGGCTGGCCTAGAACTCATAGAATCTGTCTGCCTTTGCCTCCCAAGTGCTAGAATTAAAGCATGCATGCACCACCACACTTTGCTTTCTTTCTTTAGGAATTTACTGACGTATCTGGGTGTAGTGGCACAAGGCTACATAGTGAGACCCTAGGTCAAAAACAAAACAAGAAACTCCACAAAACCCAAACAAACAAAAAGCCCACTGAATTTAAATTCTACTTGCATGTGCATAGGTATGGGCTGATCATGGGCAATTTAACAGTGACTACATCCCTGAAGAAAAATGACTCTTCAGTAGCCATTAACAGAAAATAACTCTCCAAATAAGGATGGCGGCCTTACGAGCCCCTCCCCCATTCCATGCTGAAATGTTAATGCCTGGATCTTTCACAGGTCTTGGGCCGGAAACCACAGATGCTGGGGTCGGAGTGTGTGTGTGTGTGTGTGTGTGTGTGTGTGTGTGTGTGTGTGTGTGTGTGTGTGTGTGTGTGTGCTATTGTCCCGTTTCAGTCAGAGAGATCCACTTTTTGGAGGCTGGCTCTTTCAAGACTGCCTGTGGACTCCATGATTCCTCAGCTTGAAACTGCCACAAGCAGCCCAGTCCTCTTCATGGTACAAATCCCACTCCTCGACTTTAGGGATGCCTACCGCTCTGCTCTCTTGGCCTCTGAGAGCTGCCAGACCTCTTGGGTACTCCTCAGACAGGGTAAATAGCTCATTCTCCTTACTCTAAAACTTAACTACACATTTAGCTCAACAGGCAGGAAGGAGTAATTGTCTTGCTTGCTCTCTGCTAAGCTGAGCATCCCCAGGACAGAGTTGTCCTAACTCATTCAAGCAGACCCTTCACCACTGATGGAGAACTTGGCACTTCATCCAGCACTTGGTAAATAGCTGCTTGTTATGGTGGGAGCTTTACCGCAGTCCCTGGCATCCATATAGCCAAAGAGTCTGGGATGTTGTGGTAGAAGCTTTACCCCAGTCTCTGGCATCCATATAGCCAAAGAGTCTGGGATGTTATGGTGGAGGTTCCACCCAAGTCCCCCCTCCCTTATCTCCATCCAAACCCTGCTGCATCTCAGAAAGCCCGCCAAAAGATAACCCCTCCCCCAGAGATACTCCAGACCACTCCCACAAAGAATTTAAACTGCTTGCCCTCAGAAAATTGATGGGTGATTTTCCGGTTTCTCTTTCCCATCTCCTCTTGGGGGGCTGGAAGATCATCTGGGACCGTTGTATCTATTAAATGTGGGCCTTTCCAAATTGGTTTCATTTGGTCCGATTTGGATTGCTGCGTCAGTGCAGAAACTTTTCACTGCTGAATGGATAAATTGAGTCAACAGCCTGCTCATCTTGCCATCCTACTATATTATTCCTCCCACTGTGGGTCAGAGCTCCTGACTCAACAGGTTCCATTTTACAGATCTCTGTCTGTGTGTTCTCTTTACCATTAGTAGTCTGCAAAGGAACAAAAGAAAAATGTTTTCTTAGCTCTTCTCCATGAGACTGTTATGTAGGAAGGAAAGGAGTCTTTGCTTAAAACTAAGGCAACTTCTATAGTAAATTCTGTTATAGCTCATTATTGGAAAGAAGCGATTAAGTTGGGCATGGTGTCACACACTTGTGATCTCAGCACTCTGCAGTCTGAGGCAAGCAGGAGGATTATGAGTTTGAGGCCAGCCTGGGCTCTACGGCGAGACCTTGTGGCAAGAAACAAACAAAACTGTCAGGGGCCATTGACCGGAAGGGGGCGCTATACAGGAAATGGAGGGAATGAGACAAGGAAGGTTGCATGCTTTTAGTCTTGGGCTCGCTGTGAAGGGAGAGGTGTGGCTATCAGGAGTCAGGGAGGAAGGTCAAACACTGTGGAACACACCTGTAGTCTTGGCACATGGGAGGTGGAAGTAGGAGAACCAAGAGTTCAAAGGTATCCTTGTCTGCTTACCAAATTCAAGGCCCACATGCATTATCTGAAAACTGACTCAAGAAAAGCAAAAAGAGAAAAGAGGCAGGAGTTGATCGAGTGAGGGATGACCATGGGATTTCCATTTAGAAAGGACAGAAGAAATGGCTGGCCAGAGCTCTACTCTAGTTTAAGATCACACAGTCCATTAGAGATGAACGGCCTGATCTCTTGCTGGATGTTGCTTTATTTGTTTTTATACCACAGCTTGTCAAAGGACTTGAGGGAATCAAAACATCCTTTTCAGTATTTTCTCTTCTCTTTCAATTTATATTTATGCACAAATAACATTATAACAATAATAAAGGGAATTTGGAACGCGGTAAGTAAATTGCAAATAGTACCTCCCCAAACACCCTAAACACATCATCTGTTTGCATTTGTTCCCTCTCCTGTTCCTTTTCTGATCAGTTTGTGTACATGCATACTTTTACATAATTTTAGTCCTAGCATACAGACCATTTGTATTCTGCTTTTATTATATTAGGAACACATTCTGAGTTACTACATAATTTCCATAATTATCATTTTAACAGCTGCATCATATTCCACAAGGGGTTACCCCATAATTAAGAAAAGTTCTCTATTGTTGAACATTTCGTTTCCTTTTCTTTACTTCTTTACTTTTTCTTTATTAGGACTTTTGCTATGGTGTACAGCTTCTTTCAATAGCTATTTCCTTCAGTTGGGTTATTGCCTTAGAATAAATACAGGGCTAAAGGAATTGATCAGTGGTTTAGAAAATGTACTACTGGGGCTGGAGAGATGGCTCAGAGGTTAAGAGCACTGAATGCTCTTCCAGAGGTCCTGAGTTAAATTCCCAGCAATCACATGGTGGCTCACAACCATCTGCCCTCTTCTGGTGTGCAGGTATACATGGAAGCAGAATGTTGTATACATAATAAATAAATAAAATCTTAAAAAAGGAAATGTACTATTGTTAAAAGTTTTTTTTATTTGTTTATATATTTCCTGTGTATTGGTGTTTTATCTGCATGCATGCCTGTGTACTAACTACTTGAATGCCTGCTGCCCTCAGATGCCAGAATTGGGTATTAGGTTCCTTGGGATTAGAAGGTGAAGACAGTTGTGAGCTACCATGTAGATTCTGGAAATCTAACCTAGGTCCTCTTGTAATAGTAACCAGGACCTTAACCACTGAGCCATCTCTCCAGCTCAGTATGTACTGCTGTGTACTAGAGTTCAGATCCTAGTACCCACGTTGGGTGGCTGACAACCACCTGTAGCTCCAGCTGCAGGGGGACATTCCAATGTTTCTATAAGGCACAGCACTCAAGTGCTTATATATACACACACATAATTAAAAATAATAAATTAAAAATAAAGCAACCAATAAATAAGTAAAGAAAAATCCATTCTTTCAACTGCCATTTATTTTTTGTTTGTTTGTTTTTTGAGACAGGGTTTCTCTGTATAGCCCTGGCTATCCTGGAACTCATTCTGTAGACCAGGCTGGCCTCGAACTCACAGATCTACCCAGTGCTAGGATTAAAGGTGTGCACCACCACTGCCTAGCTTCAACTGCCGTTTATTGAATGCCTACTCTGCGTCAGAGGGATGGTGAGATGACCAAGACCCAGCTCTTGCTTACAAGGAGCTCACATTTTAATGGTAGAAACAGGGGAAGAAGGGAATCTACCGGAGAGCTGGCAGAAATGAGCTGGTGGTGGAAGCAAGTTGGATCTTGGATTGCACTTCAGCCTGGAGGTACAAAAAGGTAGAGCCCACTGTTTCATGAACCATAGCAGCATGGAGAAGCCACGGTCAGGGTTATTGCAGCCATTCAAGTAAGAAAGAGGCCTATGAAACCCAGATCTGTGACTGTGGGCCTAGAGAGGCAGGGAAGATTCAAAGGACATTGCAGATGAAATAATGACAGGATCTGACTGGGAAGTGATGGATGGCAGGGGAGGTCAGTGAGGGGCAAGGAAGTAATTAGTGTGATTGCCTAGTTTCTGGTTTGTTGTATTTACCTAAACCAGGAGGCAGCAGAGCAGCATGCTTGGGGAGAAGGGCAAGGAGGTCTTTCTGTGTGGGACCGAGGGTAGAAGAACCCTTAGCTAGGGGGTATCTTATACACACAAGCCTGAACTTAGGTGTGCTATCTTGGCCAGAGGCTTGATTCAGGACTGCTATATCCATAATGTGTTCATGGGAGTGACTGGCAATAACCAACCATTAAAAGGGAGCAGTGGGTCTAGGGATGTGGTTCTGCATGTGTAAGGCTCTGGGTTCTATCTTCAGCACCACAAAACAAGCCAGGACCCAAACAAGGAGTACTGTGCTAAAGTTTCTGGAATTTCTTTGAGTAGCATCTGTGCATTGCTAAGAATGGCTCCCAGAGGAGCTTTGCAATTCTACCACACTGATGCCAGCTCTGTAATTGCTTCCTTTAAACTTTTGCTAATGTAATTTGTTTTAATTTGCACTAAAAAACCACGCTAGTGATGTTAAACGTTCTACCAGATACTTGTTTACTCATTCCATTTTCTCCTGTGCAGAGTGTCTCTGGCCGTTTACCTTTGGGAAGCGTGGGAGGGGCTTGGTCTATTTTCATGAGTTCTTTATGAACTACAGAAGTAAATCTTTTGTCATATGTCAGCCTTCAAGCTCAAATATCTACTAGATAGAAGATTCTTAGGCTTTTGTTTTAAAACAGTCTTACTATGTAGTCCTGGCGGGCCTTGAACTCACAGAAATCTGCCTGCCTCTTTCTCCACTTGTAGTTCTATCTTAAAAACATATTTAAGCCGGGCAGTGGTGGTGCATGCCTTTAATCCCAGCACTCAGGAGGCAGAGGCTGGCAGATCTCTGTGAGTTTGAGGGCAGCCTGGCCTACAAAGCTACACAGAGAAATCCTGTCTCAAAAATAAAAACAAAAAATAATTTAAAGTCTTTATCAGTTTAGGATTGGCAAAGAGCAATTTTAAAAATAATTCATTTATTTTTATTTTACATTCATTGGCGTTTTGTCCACATATATGTCTGTGTAAAAGTGTCCGATTCCTTGAAACTGGAGTTACAGACAGTTGTGAGCTACCATGTGGGTTCTGGGAATTGAACCCAGGTCCCCTGGAAGAATAACTAGTACTCTTAATCACTGACCCATCTCTCCAACCCCAAAAGAGTATTTTTGTATTATATTTTGTGTTGTGATGTTTAACACAGTTAATATTTTGTCTATTTTTAAAAAAATCATTTATTTGCCAGGTGGTGCATGCCTTTAATCACAGCACTTGGGAGGCAGAGGCAAGTGGATCTCTCTGAATTAGAGGCCAGCCTGGTTTAAAGAGTTCCAAGACAGCCAGAACTGTTACACAGAGAAATCTTGTCTCAAAATACAAACAAAAAATCATTTATTTGTTT
>NC_048604.1:67732425-67734925 GCF_003668045.3 Cricetulus griseus | reverse complement strand
ATAACAGTAGCAGAAAGTTATAGTTATGAAGCAGCAACAAAAGTAATTTTATGGCTGAGATCATCAAAACAGGAAGAACAGTACTCAAGGGTCCCAGGAAAGTTGAGAACCACATCTTCTCCCTAGATATTCCACTTTGAAGGGAGGTGTCGTGGACCATGTGTTTATTCCATGATCAATCCTAATGAAAAAACCTGGTCTATGAGTCTAGCTTGGCCACTCACTAACCTTGTGACTTTGGGCTTATGGGACCATCTCATTAACCATCTGATTTTCTTAAAAAGTTAAAATATAGATTATTTCCTCTAAAGGCCTAGGCTCTACAAGCTGTTGTTTAATTTTCTTTGCTTTGAAAATGTGAATGCTCTCGGATTTAGAAAGTATTTATTATCGGCTATATTGCCTTTTTCCTAGAGCTTAAAAAACATTGTTATCTTAAGACCAATATTCTTCCTTTGTTTCAGCTCTTAATTCAATCTTGTCTCTAATTCAAATAAAAAAGGATAAAAAAGAAATAACCAACTTTAAAAAACAAGAAACATTTGAGTCTGTTTCTAAGTATGTAAACTAAATATAAAAGTAGAAAATACAGGCTTTGATGGCACAGGTTTAGCTGAACAAATTGTAAGGGAGGAACCAAGAAAAACAGTCTTTAAAAGACTGAAATACAAACTTCACTCTGGGAGTTACATCGCATGACAAAGCAGCAAGGCTATTTACACATGAACCAGTCTCTACTTCCACTAGGTAATCCTTTCATATAGCTGTGTAGTCACTTGTGTTAGTTTTGGTGCTGAACCTTGTCCCCCATCTCTGTGTGTCTTTATTGTAATAGGCAGCTGGGTTATCACACACACCAAATTTGGAGCCAGAGAATTGGATTCCTTTCCTAACTCAGTACTTCCTAGTTCTGTCAACTTCAGGTGAATCGCCTCTTCTATTCCTCAGCTTTCTCATTTGTAAAATGAGTCAACTTAGTGGACTTATGTGGAGAGAAAATGATAACATATACAAAATTTCTTGGACAACTACCATAAATATTAGAACAAAACTAGGGAAACTGGACTGGGGATGGAGCACAGTTATACAACATCTACCTAACATGTACCAGGCCTGTGGTTGATCCCCAACACTGCAGGAAAAGGTCACAGATAGGTACCATGTTAGCTATGGTGGCAAATGTCTCTGATCAGAGCACATAAGAGGCAGGAGGATCATGAGTGTGAGGCTAACCTAGGCCACACAACAAGTTCCACACCAAACTGGGCTCTGTACAACACTGTTTCAAAAAAAGAGTAGTCAATTATAAAAATATTTATTTATGGAGGGTTGTATAGGCATATATGCATGGAGTTTTGCAAGCCTATACATGCACAGAGGCCAGGAAAGGATGTCATATATACCCTGCTCTATAACTCTCAATCCTATTCACTTGAGACACAGTCTCTCACTGAATCTGAACCTGGACTTAGATGGGTGCTCAGTGAGCCCCAGCAATTTTTCTGACTCTTGTCTACCCCTGCTAAGACACTGGGGTTACATGTACGTGTGACACAACCCAGCTTTTCCTGTGGATTCTGGGGTTTTGAACTTGGGTCCTAGTGCTTGCACAGCAAGTGCTCTTACTTTCTGCTTCATCTCTCCAGTGTCCTCACACACAAAGTTTCTATCATGTGGTCTCTTCCATCTGTCTCCCAGGGGAAGGATAGAAGGTACAAATGGCTAGAACCTCTCAATCTGCTCCTCACTGTGAGAAAAGGAGTAAACGAAGAATAAAGGAAGTAAGTTACATGGGAATTTTGGTCTCAAACCTGTGTAATCCCCATTTTCCCTTCTGGATTCTGCTGCAGTTATATTCTCTAACCCTTGCCACTGAACAGGCCGTCAACACACTAGCAGCATGGAGTTTCTTTCTTAGAAAGGCAGAGCTCAAGTCTTACCCTAGGCCTAATGAACCACAATTTGTATTCTAACAAGAATACACTACACTACACACACACACACACACACACACACACACTTTTGTTGTTTTGTTTTGTTTTGTTTGAGACAGGGTTTCTTTGTGAAGCAGTTCTGGCTGTCCTGGAACTCCCTCTGTAGACTAGGCTGGCCTCAAACTCACAGAGATCCACCTGACTCTGCCTTCCAGGGTGCTGAGACTAAAGGTGCCACCACTGCCCAGCTTAGTGTCAACAGTAACAAAATGATTGCCCATTCAAACTGAAGGTGCACTATTCTAGTCACAGAGAGGTAGCCATGCACATTTTCCAAATGGAAGTAGAGCCATGAGGTGATTGTGAATTAATGCAGGTAGGATATTTAAGCAACTGGTAAAACCAAGGTGTTTAAAATCCTGTGGTTCAACTTCAAAAGTTAAAAATACAGTCAAAATCAAGGATTCTTGCTTTTTCTTCAAGTACCATGAGAAGTGAAAAAGTTGTCCATTAAAATAAAACTCTCAGGGCCAGCAAGATAAGCAGGTGAAGCACTTGGTACCAAG